>NC_057812.1:618005211-618305211 GCF_018294505.1 Triticum aestivum
CATATATTATCACATCTATATTTACTCTTAACAAAATGTAGAATAAAGGCAATGCTTTTGAAGAAGATTCTGTGGTAAACTTCTTGAATTCCCCCCCCCCCCATCAGCACGGACAAGGCCTTTATAGAGCCTGTCTTCACCAATAATGTAAGTTTGTCCATCTCAAGCTTTCAAACTTTGTTGTATATATTTGGTTAGGCAAGACTGCAACATCTATTTATTTTTGGTGTTTGCATCAAATTGCTTGTTTAAAGTTTATTATGTAGTTCATAAACAAAAGTTTGTCCTTTCTCAATTTAAGTTTTCAGTTGTACAACCAAGTTCCTTCTTCATACCATGTAAATTAAACTATACAGAGCAAGTGATCTTCTTTTGCACTGCATGTATGCTTCTGTTCTTCATCCATAATCCAGTGGTGTGGTGAACCCACCCACTACAGCACAATGTCATATTCTGCAATGTCTTAACTATGAACAACGTCATATCATTCTACTATTATTTAAGCCGTCATTTTATTTGCCAATCTGAAATGGTATAAATTGATAGCACACGAACCATTGATACTTATGAGTTCTTGATCTATAATCCAGTGGTGTCGTGAAGCTGCCAACTCCTTCACAATGTCATTTCCTGCCATGTCTTGACCTGAACAATACCATATTGTTCTAATGCAATTTTAAACTCTGTCACTTTATTCGTCAGTAAGAAATGTGATGAATTGTCAGCACTGATACTTTTATGTGCAAAACCTGTCATCTGTCTGCTTGTTTATCTTTCAGAGTCAGGAAGATATACGTGTTGAACAAGCGCAGTCTCATCATCTTGCTCAGCTGCTTGCGATGCAGCTCCCCAACAGGGCTAACCTTTCTTGAACTCTATTGAAGGGCTGTCAGTTTTGTATATTATTTTGTCGGTGTGTTTATTTGCACTGGTGGTGATCTTTGTGCCCAGTGTATGTAATCTGATGTCTGCTTGTGCTTTATTATCATAGTGGCAAACTTTGATGCCCAGTGGATGTAATATGCCGTAATTTCTTTATTGTATAGTCTAGGGTTTATCTTATTCACGATGCTGCAGTTATTTTACTGCATATATATATCCTGTCTTCGCAGTAAATCGGCCATACCGTAAAATTACGTTACATAATCGGGCCGTCATGCAATCACAATGTAGGTTGGGCCTGAAACATGCCGACCAGCTCACGGGCCAGCAACAGCCCGAAATGAACCCCGACCCATGATTGTGCGAATCAAATCACGGGCTTTTAACAGGTCGGATGCAAACCGGGCCGTAGTTAGGCCCAACTATATGACGGGCTTTTAACAAGCTGAAATTAATATAGGGCCAAAATGTTAAACGGGCCCTTAACAGGCCAAAACTAATATCAGGCCGAATTTCTAAGTGGGCCTTTAGCAAGTGGTCCCAAAAGCATAGTGTCTAGTTGACGGGCCGAATCTGATATGGGCCATAATTGAGCCCAAAGCCTCTTAAAGGGCCGGATCTGATCTGGGCCGTAATTTGGCCCAGAACATGGTAGGCTTTTAACGGGTCGGATATCATATGGGCCACTATTAGGCCCGGAGCGTGGCAGGCCATTAATGGACTGGATCAAATATGGGCCAGCATTTGGCCCAAACCATGGCAACCAGTTAATGGGTCGGCCTACTAGGGTCCTCAGAATCTTGTGGGCCTACAGCTGGGCCGGCCCATTAATGTTGGCAAAATCTCGTGGCCTTTAGCTGGGCCGGCCCATTATGATCCGCAAGAATCTTGTGGGCCTTTACCTGGGCCGGCCCATTATGGCACACAAAAATCTTGTGGGCCTTACCTGGGCCGGCCCATTATGGCCCGCAAAATCATGTGGGCCTTTAGCTGGGCCAGCCCATTATGGTCCGCAAAATCTCATGGGCCTTTAGCTGGGCCGGCCCATTATGCTCCGCAAAATCTTGTGGGCCTTCAGTTGGGCCGGCCCATTCAAACTTGATGGGCCGGTCCACGTGTCAACATATCATAGGCGCGTCTCGCCCATTGGATGAGTGACACATGTGCCAACGCGGACCTGACATGTGTGTCCTCCAGCCAATGATGATTTTACACATGGAAAATCCCCATTGGTCGAGGCTGTTACCGGGTTATCGGATACAAAACCCGACCCGATAGCTTAACGACATTCCGTTACGGTGGATGCCACATGTCGGTCACCCTTGACGAAAGCACTTCTGTGACCCGCGATTTATCATCATGGAAGATGACACTTCCGTGATGATAATTTTGGTAATGTCATGGAACACTTCTACGACAGCACAGGTATGACTATCTTGATTCTGTCATAAAATCATCATGGATGTACATGCATGACAGAAAACGCGACCTACTGTGACAAAAACGTATCATCACGAAGTGTATTTTTTTGTAGTGCAAGTATAGGGGATCGCAATAGTTTTCGAGGGTCAAGTATTCAACCCAAAATTATTGATTCGACACAAGGGGAGCCAAAGAATACTCTCAAGTATTAGCAGCTGAGTTGTCAATTCAACCACACCTGGAAACTTAATATCTGCAGCAAAGTATTTAGTAGCAAAGTAATATGATAGTGGTGATAACGGTAACAAAAGGTAACAGTAGTAAAAGCAATGTTTTTGGTATTTTGTAGTGATGATAGCAATAGCAACGGGAAAATAAATAAGCAAAGAACAATATATGTAAAGCTCGTAGGCAATGGATCAGTGATGGAGAATTATGCCGGACGCGGTTCATCATGCAATAGTCATAACCTAGTGTGACACAGAACTAGCTCCAGTTCATTGATATAATGTAGGCATGTATTCCGAAGATAGTCATATGTGCTTATGGAAAAGAACATGCATGACATCTTTTGTCCTACCCTCCCGTGGCAACGGGGTCCTTACGGAAACTAAGGGATATTAAGGCCTCCTTTTAATAGAGAACCGGAGCAAAGCATTAACACATAGTGAATACATGAACTCCTCAAATTACGGTCATCACCGGTAAGTATCCCGATTATTGTCACTTCAGGGTTAACAGATCATAACACATAATAGGTGACTATAGACTTGCAAGATAGGATCAAGAACACTCATATATTGATGAAAACATAATAGGTTCAGATCTGAAATCATGGCACTCGGGCCCTAGTGACAAGCATTAAGCATAGCAAAGTCATAGCAACATCAAACTCAGAACATAGTGGACACTAGGTGAGGGAGTCCTGGATTAGGGGGTCTCCGGACAGTCGGACTATCTCCATTGGCCGGACTGTTAGACTATGAAGATACAAGATTGAAGACTTCGTCTCGTGTCCGGATGGGACTCTACTTGGCGTGGAAGGCAAGCTAGGCAATACGGATATGGATATCTCCTCCTTTGTAACCGACCTTGTGTAACCCTAACCCTCTCCGGTGTCTATATACACCGAAGGGTTTTAGTCCGTAGGACAACAATCATAACATACAATCATACCATAGGCTAGCTTCTAGGGTTTAGCCTCTCTGATCTCGTGGTAGATCTACTCTTGTACTACCAATATCATCAATATTAATCAAGCAGGACATAGGGTTTTACCTCCATCAAGAGGGCCCGAACCTGGGTATAACATTGGGTCCACTACCTCCCGTTACCATCCGGCCTAGACGCATAGTTCAGGACCCCCTACCCGAGATCCGCCAGTTTTGACACTGATATTGGTGCTTTCATTGAGAGTTCCTCTGTGTCATCGGCATTAGGCTTGATTGGTCCTACTATCATCGATAGCGATGCGGTCCAGGGTGAGACTTTTCTCCTCGGATAGATCTTCGTATTCGGCGGCTTTGTACTGCGGGCTAATTCGCTTGGCCATCTGGAGCAGATTGAAAGCTACGCCCCTGGCCATCAGGTCAGATTTGGAAGTTTGAACTACACGGCCGACATCCAGGGAGACTTGATCTTCGACGGATTCGAGCCACAGTCGGGCACGCCGCACTGTCACAATGGGTATGACCTAGCTCTGCCGCCGAACAGTACCCCAGAGGTCGCACCCGCATCAGCTCCGACCCTTAGCTCGGAGCCAACTGTGCCAATCGAGGACTGGTGGTTAGACACCGCCTCAAGGGCTGCAGTCTCAACGGCGATCGAGCCGAACACCAGCCTAATCCTCTGCGCAGCCCGTGACTCCAAGGTGCCGGACTCTTTTTCGGACTCTGAACCGCCCGCGCCCCTGCCAATCGAATCCGATTTGGCACCGATCATGGAATTCACCGCCGCGGATATCTTTCAGCACTCGCCCTTCGGTGACATTTTGAATTCACTAAGGTCTCTCTCTTTGTCAGGAGAGTCCTGGCCGGATTATGGCCAACAAGATTGGGATGCGGACGACGAAGAAATTTGATGCCCACCCACCACCCACTTTGTAGCCACTGTCGATGATCTAACCGACATGCTCGACTTCGACTCCGAAGACATCGATGGTATGGACGATGATGTAGGAGACGAACATGAACCAGCGCCTATAGGGCACTAGAAAGCCACCTCGTCATATGACATATACATGGTGGATACACCCAAAGAAGGCATTGGCGACGAGATAGCGGAGGATGACCCCTCCAAGAAACAACCCAAGCGCCGACGTCAGCGGCGCCGCTCTAAGTCCCGCCAAAGCAACAGTGGTGAGACCGGCACAAGAGATAATAACACTCGGGATAGTGCCGAAGACAACAACAATCCCCTCCAGCATGATTTAGAGCAGGAGGATGGAGGAGCTAGCTCTCCTGAGAGAGCGGCAAATGGAGAGGAGGAGGATGACAACTACATGCCCCCCTCCGAAGACGAGGCAAGCCTCAGCGACGATGAATTCGCCGTACCAGAGGATCCCGTCGAACAAGAGCGCTTCAAGCGCCGGCTTATGGCCACGACAAAGAGCCTGAAGAAAAAGCAGCAGCAGCTTCAAGCTGATCAAGATTGCTAGCTGACAGATGGACTGAAGTCCTCGCGGCCGAGGAATATAAACTCGAGCGCCCCTCCAAGAATTACCCAAAGTGCAGGTTACTACCCCGACTGGAGGAAGAAGCGTATGATACAGCTGATCGGCCACCTCGTGGCCGCGATAGAGAGGCATTCCAGCCAAAAGCTCAGCGTCCACCCCGATACCATTCAAATAAAAAGACCTGCGAGACATATTGAAGGACAAAGCAAAGCATGCAAGATCGATCTACAGATCACGATGGCGCACCACTCTGCGAGACGATAAACGTCACGCCGGATATAGTAAAAGCAAATCCGGCCGGGCCGAACACAGCGGGCAAGACCCATTCGAGCTGCGTCATGATATATCCCAATACAGAGGCACCGCACACCCCTTATGCTTCACAGATGAAGTAATGGAACATCAATTCCCAAAAGGTTTCAAACCTGTAAATATTGAATCATACGACGGCACAACAGATCCCGCAGTATGGATTGAGGATTTCCTCCTCCACATCCACATGGCCCGCGGTGATGACTTACATGCCATCAAATACCTCCCACTAAAGCTCAAAGGACCAGCGCGGCATTGGCTTAACAGCTTGCCAGCGGACTCCATTAGCTGTTAGGAAGATCTGGAAGTTGCATTCCTCGACAACTTTCAGGGCACTTATGTGCGACCACCAGACGCCGATGACTTGAGCCACATAATTCAGCAGCCAGAAGAGTCGGCCAGGCAATTCTGGACTTGGTTCCTTACAACGAAAAATCAAATCATTGACTGTCCGGATGCGGAGGCCTTAGTGGCTTTCAAACACAAGATCCGCGATGAGTGGCTAGCCCGGCACCTTGGTCAGGAAAAGCCGAAATCTATGGCATCTCTCACGACGCTCATGGCCCGCTTTTGTGCGGGAGAAGACTGCTGGCTGGCTCGCAGTAATAGCATATCAAAGAACCATGGTACCTCAGATACCAAGGACGGCAATAGCAGGTCACATCGCAACAAACATAAGCGCCGCATTAATAGCGAAAATACTAAGGATACGACAGTCAATGCCGGATTCAAAGGCTCTAAACCCGGTCAGCGGAAAAAGCCATTCAAACAAAGTACGCCGGGTCCGTCCAGGTTGGACCGTATACTCGATCGCTCGTGTCAAATACACGGCACCCCAGACAAGCCAGCCAATCACACCAACAGGGATTGTTGGGTGTTCAAGCAGGCCGGCAAGTTAATTGCCGAAAACAAGGACAAGGGGCCGCATAGCGATGACGAGGAGGAGCCCCGGCATCCGCACACTGGAGGACATAAGAGGTTTCCCCCGCAAATGCGGATAGTGAACATGATATACGCAACCCACATCCCCAAGAGGGAGCGGAAGCGTGCGCTCAGGGACGTATATGCGTTGGAGCCAGTCGCCCCAAAGTTCAACCCTTGGTCCTCCTGTCCGATCACCATCGATCGCAGGGACCACCCCACTAGTATCCATCATGGCGGATTCGCCGCACTGGTCCTAGACCCAATCATTGACGGATTTCACCTCACTCGAGTCCTTATGGATGGCGGCAGCAGCCTGAACCTGCTTTATCAGGATACAGTGTGCAAAATGGGTATAGACCCCTCAAGGATCAAACCCACAAAAACGACCTTTAAAGGCGTCATTCTAGGTGTAGAGGCCCATTGTACAGTCTCAATTACACTGGAAGTGGTCTTCGGATCCCCGGATAACTTCCGAAGTGAAGAGTTAATCTTTGATATAGTCCCGTTCCGCAGTGGTTATCACACGCTGCTCGGGCGAACCGCATTTGCTAGATTCAATTTGGTACCGCATTATGCATACCTCAAGCTCAAGATGCCAGGACCTCGCGGAGTTATTACAGTCAATGGAAACACAGAGCGCTCTCTCCGAACAGAGGAGCACACCGCATCCCTCGCAGCAGAAGCGCAAAGCAGCCTCTCAAGGCAATCAACCAGTTCGGCGCTTCAAAGCCCGGACACCTTCAAGCACGCTCGGAGCAATCAGCAAATAGACCACCTGGCGCGATCTGAGCTCGCGTAGCAATACGACGGCCACCCCAATCCCAGCCCAGCGGTGAAACTTGTGTCGCGTGTACATAATTAGGGTCTTCCCGTTTGGTTATCTTTCTTTTTTTCTTTCAGGACCTTAATCTCTGGGAACACTATCCGGCAGCACTATTGCCGAACACATGATGCAGCAACCAAGGAGGCAGACAGCTACGTCATACCACGGAATTCATAGGTGGATTACAGTAACGAGTGAAATATTCGATTTAATATCATTCCTCAGCTTGCCCTTGGAAGGGACATATTCCTACTCTTTGCTTATCGCACTATCTATATCATTCTGCTTTAACGCAATTTTTGAATAAACAATGCATGACATTATGACTATTATTGCATTCTTGTTATATATATATATATATATATATATATATATATATATATATATACATGTTCATTAATGATGCCTTGCAACCGTACACTCTGGTACGGCCAATACACCATAGGCTTACGTACCCCACAATGCGGTGTGAAAAGTCCGAACACTTTCACAAGTGCGGCACCCGAACCTATAGCATTATATGCATCAGCTCCGAATCATGTCTTCGGTCAAATGTTGGGTTTGCCCGGCTCCTAAGTTTTGGTACCTTACATTCCGCTCTATCGGCTAAGGTAGCGCTAGGGGAACTACTGCGATTGTGCCCCTGTTCTGCTTTGATCAGCACCTCAGTAGATAAAGCTAAAACTGACTGTCATGATAAGGCGAGAGACTGGTCGCTGTTCGGCGAGGTTTTCGAGTCCCTAAAGCCTTATGCTGCTTAGAGCGAGGGGCCAGCCCTGTCCGGCTTAAAGGCGTGTATCGCGCCCCAAATTCGGCCTTCCGAATACCAGGGGCTTCGCCGAAATTTAAAATTATAGAATTCTATGGCTAAGTGAGAGTGATAAAGCATTATTAGTCTGGTTGCCTTGTTCGCTGTGCTGAGCACCTCCCTCGAAGGACCCAAACATGGGAACAAGAGTGCTCAGGTTTATGCCGAACACCCTAGCACTCGTGGCATGGGGGCAGAAGCCGAGGACTAGCCATCTCTCAGAATGGATAAACAGCCAAACAGAAGGTAATATTTTAAATTCAAACAAGCGTTGCATAGCGCATATGAAACAAGTTTTCATAAATACAGGATAAAACGAGCAAGTCTCATTCAAATATTACATCTTTTGAACACTCGTCCGCAATGAGACGGGCACCCGACAGAACACCCTCATAGTACATCTCGGGGTGGCAGTGCTCCTTGCCCTTCGGCGACCCTCCTTGATTAGCTTCACGGCGTCTAGCTTGACCCACTGCAATTTCACACGGGCAAAAGCCTGGCGTGCACCTTCAATGCAGAAAGATCGCTCGACGACCTCCAGCCGCGGGCAGGCATCCACAAGCCGCCTCACCAGGCCAAAGAAGCTGTTCGGAAGGGTGTCGCCAGGCCACAGCCGGACTATAAAGCTCTTCATGGCCCGGTCGGTCGCCTTATGTAGCTCGACCATCTGCTTCAGCTGGTCGCTCATTGGCACCGGGTGTTTAGCCTCAGCATACTAAGACCAGCACAGCTTCTCCGTTGAGCTTCCATCCTTGGCCTGGTAAAATTGTGCGGCATCAAACACACTACGGGGCAAATCCGCGAATGCTCCTAGAGAGCTCCGGATTCGGGTAAGTAATCGGTAATTTACTTTTACATGCTTGCTTTGCATATAGAAAGCCTCACCTGCCGCTATCTTCTTCATCGTGTCGATCTCTTGGAGGGCCTTTCGGGCTTTGGCCATGGCACTTTTTGCACTCTCGTGTCTTTGAGTCAAGCTCCAATGCCTCGTACTTCGCCATGAGAGCCTAGAGCTCTTGCTGCACCTCGCCCACCCGAGCCTCGTGCTTCTCTCGCTCGGTGCGCTCCTTGGCCGCTTTATCTTCGGCCTTGGTTAGCGCTTGCTTCAGGGTCGCCACCTCGGTCGTGGCCCCTGGCAAACATACGATGATCCTGTCATTTTGCAATCGCATACTCTTTTATATATACATATCTATAGACAGGGTATTACTTACCCTTGTTCTCCTCGAGCTGCCTCTTGGCAAGGCCAAGATCTTTCCTGGACCCCTTGAGGTCCTGCTTCAGTACGGCGACCTTCATAGTCAGTGCGGCGGACACCAGCAGCGAAGCCTGCATATGCATATTGACATACTTATATTAGACTCCTGCGATATTATTTGATCCTCTGCTCGGCTTTTCTTTGTGAATACCGAACAAAGCATTAAGGGCTACTGTCTATGCGGTAATACTTCTACTACATTTTAAAACACTTACCTCAAAGCCTGTTAGAAGGCTGGCAGAGGCTTCAGTCAATCCGCTCTTGGTGGACTGAACCTTCTGGATCACCGCACTCATGATAGTGCGGTGCCCCTCGTCGATGGAAGCGCTGCGAAGCGCTTCCAGTAGATTGTCCGACGCCTCTGGATGGACAGAGGTCACCGGCACAGGCGTCTAGCCCCTCTTAGAAGGAGGCCGCCTGCCCGAGCCCGGAACCGCTGGAGGGTCCGGCGCGGTGTTCGGCTGACGGCCGAACTCAGAGCTCTCAGGGGCCCCGTCCCCTCGGCTCCCGGAGTCTAGAAGGTCGCCTTGAGGCGCCTCCAGGACTGTCTCCCCTTGACCCGGTGCCTCTTGAGACAGCACCTCGGCTTCGTCAGTAGGATGAGGGGAGGTGGCTGTTGGGACTGGATCGCTATCCATGTCTGACAAGCCCAGGGAGCCGTCCGATGATACATCGATGCTGGTTCGCGGCGGCCTGCATAATCATGTTCGACGTTAGGGAAAGCAGTGCGACAAAGGAATGATACGAGTTACTTTGGTATTCGAATACTTACGATCTCCCCAGGGGCTTGGCCCTGGGCAACCACTCGTCTTCGTCTTCGTCGGCGGCGGTGGAGCTGTCCGGAAGGAGAGTCCTTCCCTTCTTGGACCTTTCGGCCCCCCAGTTAGGGCGGCCTTCCTTTTCTTATCTCCCCATGCAGGAGTGGGTGCATCTTCTTCTTCTTCCTCGTCTTCGGGGGAGGAGTGCGCCGCAGAGTCATTGGACGGTGAGTCCGATGACGCCTGGCATCGGGAACTCTTTTGGGTTCCCTTGGCCTTCTTGGTCTTCTCCGGCACCATATAAGGAGCCGGAGTCAGCATCTTCGCTAGAAGAGCGTCTGCTGGGCCTTCTGGCAAAGGAGCCGGACAATCGATCTGTCCGTCCGTCTCCTGCCAGTCCTGTCATAGGTATGGGAGTTTAGATCCCGCATGGAGTCAACCTATAAAAAATAAGTATCCTGCAAGAGGTAAAGCAGCTTACCGCTTTGGCTTGGCGCTTCGCACTGAATCCACGATCCTCAGTAATGGGATAGGGGACCTCGGCGCTTTTGAACAGCACCCTCCAGGCATCTTCGTGAGTGGTGTCGAAAATCTTGTTCAAAGATCGGTGTCGCGCCGGGTCGAACTCCCACAAGCTGAACTCCCGTTGTTGGCATGGGAGAATCTGGCGGTGGAGCATGACCTGGACCACGTTGACAAGTTTGAGCTTCTTGTTCACCTTGTTTTGAATGCATGTTTGGAGTCCGGTCAGCTCTTCCGAACTACCCCAGGACAGGCCCTTCTCTTTCCAAGAGGTGAGCCGCGTGGGGATGCCAGATCGGAACTTGGGGGCCGCTGCCCATACAGGGTCGCGCGGCTCGGTGATGTAGAACCACCCCGATTGCCACCCCTTTATGGTTTCCACAAAGGAGCCCTCGAGCCATGTTACGTTGGGCATCTTTCCCACCATGGCGCCTCCGCACTCCGCCTGGCGGCCGCCCACCACCTTCGGCTTGACATTAAAGGTCTTCAACCATAAGCCGAAGTGGGGCTTGATGAGGAGGAAGGCCTCGCACACGAGATAAACGCTGAGATGTTGAGGATGAAGTTCGGGGCCAGATCGTGGAAATCCAGGCCGTAATAGAACGTGAGCCCCCGGATGAATGGATGGAGAGGGAATCCCAGTCCGTGGAGGAAATGGGTGAGGAATACTACCCTCTCATGGGGCCTGGGGGTGGGGATGAGTTGCCCCTCATCTGGGAGCCGGTGCGCGATGTCGTCGGGCAGGTATTCGGCTCTCCTCAGTTTCTTGATCTCTCCCTCCGTGACGGAGGAGACCATCCACCTGCCTCCCGCTCCGGACATGGTTGGAGAAGGTTGAGGTGGGAAGTGTGGACTTGGGCGCTAGAGCTCGAGTGTGCGAAAACGGATGAGCAAAGGAGGAAGAAGGCATGGATGGGAAGGTGAATCCTTATCCCTTTATATGGGCAGACGAAACTAAGCATTCCCACTTGCCTGGTTAAACTCGCTTATCCACCAAGCGCCGTAATTGATGGCGCGGTTGGGTTACCCACGCCCGTATTGATGAGAATCCCGTAATAAGGGGACACGATCTCTGCGTTGACAAGACATGTCGAAAAACTGCCTCGCGTTATGTGTGGGGCTGGTTAGAGGAAACGGTTCGAATAATCACCGGGCCATGACATAACGTCATCCTGCGAAAACAAGCCAGCAAATTAGAATTGGGAAAATATTATTCTCTCTACGGTGGTATGTGGAAATTATTTTGCAGGGTCGGACACTATCCTCGTTTTCACGTTCTTCTGTGATGTATTCGAAGAAGGGACCCGCCTTGCAATGTTGAAGACAATACTGCGCGCCGGACTCATCGTCATTGAAGCCTGGTTCAGGGGCTACTGAGGGAGTCCTGGATTAGGGGGTCTCTGGACAGCCGGACTATCTCCATTGGCCGGACTGCTGGACTATGAAGATACAAGATTGAAGACTTCGTCTCGTGTCCGGATGGGACTCTACTTGGCGTGGAAGGCAAGCTAGGAAATGCTGATATGGATATCTCCTCCTTTGTAACCGACCTTGTGTAACCCTAACCCTCTCCGGTGTCTATATAAACCGAAGAGTTTTAGTCCATAGGACAACAACCATAACATACAATCATACCATAGGCTTGCTTCTAGTGTTTAGCCTCTCTGATCTCATGGTAGATCTACTCTTGTACTACCCATATCATCAATATTAATCAAGCAGGACGTAGGGTTTTACCTCCATCAAGAGGGCCCGAACCTGGGTAAAACATTGTGTCCCTTGCCTCCTGTTACCATCCGGCCTAGACGCACAGTTTGGGACCCCCTACCCGAGATCCACCGGTTTTGACACCGACACTAGGGATCAAACCCTAACAAAACTAACCCGATTACATGATAGATCCCATCCAACCCATCACCGTCCAGCAAGCCAATGATGGAATTACTCACGCACGGCGGTGAGCATCATGAAATTGGTGATGGAGGATGGTTGATGATGACGATGGCGACGGATTCCCCTCTCCGGAGCCCCGAACGGACTCCAGATCAGCCCTCCCGAGAGGTTTTAGGGCTTGGCGGGGGCTCCGTATCGTAAAACGAGATGATTTCTTCTCCCTGATGTTTTCTCCCCGAAACTCAATATATGGAGTTGGAGTTGGAGTCAGAGAGTCAATAGGGGGCCCACGAGGTAGGGGCCGCGCCCTAGGGGGGCAGGCGCGCCCCCCACCCTCATGGAGAGGTGGTAGGCCCCCTGGCCTTCATCTTTCTCAGGTATTTTTCTTATTTTCTGAAAAGTGGCTCTGTGAAGTTTTAGGTCATTCCGAGAACGTTTGCTCCTGCACATAAATAACACCATGGTAATTCTGCTAAAAACAGCGTCAGTCCGGGTTAGTTCCATTCAAATCATGCAAGTTAGAGTCCAAAACAAGGGCAAAAGTGTTTGAAAAAGTAGATACGTTGGAGACGTATCATGGCATCGCGGTTATTTATTATGTCGTTGATTGGAACTTCAGAGGCCACCGTAATTGAACATTCTTGAAAGTAGTGTCGTAGTTTCCGGGATGCCATGAAGACCGTGTATGCTATCTTTTGATAATGTGGGTACCATGATTTGCATGGAGTGAGGACAGTGGATACGTAGTATACCGGCTTTTGAAGCGGGATATTATGTCCGTCCGTCTCTCGTTCAACGACGAGCACTGCGCTTACAACCTGGTGTCTTGCCGCTATATATAACAGCATTGGTTCGCCGATATTTGGCGCGGCCTAGATTGGGTTGCTGGCCAAGAGGGATTTTATTTCTTCCAATCCGGCCGTGGCCACATTCGTCCACTCGAAGTGTTCGGTGCGTCAAAGAAGGCGATAAAGAGGTAATGCCTTTTCTCCCAATCAGGAGATAAAGCAGCATAAGGCAGCCACGCATCCGGTTAATTTCTGGATTTGCTTGAGGTCTGTTGGGATAGCCAACTGTGACAGAGGTCGGATTTCCATCAATTCCTCTATTGGAAACGATGAAGCCCAAGAGCTTTCCGGCGGGCACGCCGAAAACGCATTTTTCCTGATTGAGCTTGCTATCATATATTCGGAGATTGTCGAACGTAAGCCTCAAGTTGTCTATTAAAGATTCGACGTGTCTGGTTTTGATGACCACATTGTCTATGTATGCCTCCACTATTTTGCCGATTTGTGTTTCCAGGCATGTCTGAATCATGCGTTGATAGGTTGCACCGGCGTTTTTGAGCCCGAAAGGCATGGTGTTAAAACAGAAGGGGTCGTATGGAGTGATGAATGCCGTTGCAGCTTGATCAGACTTCTCCATCTTGATTTGACGGTATCTGGAGTATGCGTTGAGGAAACACAATGAGTTGTGTCCTGCGGTAGCATCGATAATTTGATCGATGCGGCGGAGGGGGAAGGGATCCTTGGGGAAAGCCTTGTTAAGGTCCTTGAAATCGACACATATGCGCCAGGATTTGTCCTTCTTTGGTACCATCACCAGGTTTGCTAGCCAGTCCGGATGTTTTATTTATCTAATGAATCCGGCCTCGAGTAACTTGGCTAGCTCTTCTCCCATGGCTTGTCGCTTAGGCTCTGAGAAACGCCGAAGAGTCTGCTTGACCGGCTTGTATCCCTTTAGAATGTTTAGGCTATGCTTGGCCAACCTGCGTGGGATTCCTGGCATGTCTGAAGGATGCCAGGTGAAGATGTCCCAATTCTCGCGCAAGAACTCCCGCAGTGCGGCATCTGTTGTGGGGTTCAGCTGTGCCCCGATGGATGCTGTTTTTTAGGGTCCGTTGGGTGGACCTCAAATTTGACTATTTCGTCCGCTGGTTTAAAAGAGGTCGACTTGGGTCTTTTGTCGAGTATCACGTCATCCCTGTCCACTGTGGAGCGCAACGCAGTTAGTTCTTCGGCCGCGAGGGCTTCGGATAACGCCTCGAGGGCAAGTGCGGCGGTTTTATTTTCGGCGTGGAGTGCTATGTCCGGACCACTAGCTAGAGTGATGATTCCATTGGGCCCGGGCATCTTGAGCTTCATGTACCCGTAATGGGGTATAGCTTGGAAGATCGTGAATGCCTCCCGCCCTAAAAGGGCGTGGTATCCGCTACTAAATGGGGCCACATGGAATGTGATTTCTTTGGACCTATAATTCTCCGGCGTGCCGAATACCACATCTAGTGTGATTTTTCCCGCACATCATGCCTCCCGACTAGGGATGATTCCTCTGAAGGTCGTGCTACTTTGCTCAATGCGGCACTTGTCTATTTCCATTTTGCTAAGAGTCTCCTCATAGATGAGGTTTATTCCGCTACCACCGTCCATGAGCACTTTAGTAAGCCGGAAGCCATCCACAATTGGACTAAGGACCAAAGCGGCTAGTGATCGGGCTGTTCGGAATTGAGGTTCGTCACTGACATTGAAGGTTCTGGTCGTATCGTTCCATGGATTTATTGCTGCAACATGGCAGACTTCGGCGAGGCTACGAAGTGCTCGCTTGCGCCTATTATTTGAGGCGAAAGTCTCGAAGACTGTCAATACTATATTGTTATTTTCCACGGGATGGTGCTCTATGGTATTGTTGATGAGGAGATCCTCGCTGCTCTTGGCCACCTGCCGGAATATCCAACATGCTCTAAGGCTATGTGTTGGCATGGTATCCGGTGTACTGTGAATTTTTCATGGACCATTGAGCCATCCCTCCAATACGGTTCCACGCCCTGTAGTGGGCGTTGGTTTCTTTGTAATTGGATCAGGTGACTTACGAGAGTACACCCTTTTAGTTCGGACGGGCGGTTTAGTGAGAGCCGGAGGATCCCAGAATTTTGTTTGGGTTTTCCAGGAGCTTTCCATCACATAGTACTTCTATACTATGGCCGCCAAGTCAGCGAAGTGTGCTATGTCACGGCGACTTATGGCGTTGAGGATTCCCTTGTCCGTGCAATTTTTACAAAAGAATGAAATTGTGTCTTCCTCGTGACAGTCCTTGACCTTCCTCATTACAAGGAGGAATCTGGCCCAATACTGATGTACTGTCTCTTGGGGCTCTTGTCTAATATGGGAAAGATCACTTATGTCAGGGTGGGTGGGTAGATTTAGGTCCAAACCCTGACCCGACCTGAGACCCGAGGGCAGAGGAGTTTCCGAGCTTGGCAGTTCGGGCTCCGGGACGTTGCCCAATAGTTTTGGCCCACAGTCCGATTCTAGGTTCGAAGCTTAGGCCATGTCCTCCCGTAGACGGGTATCTGGCTTGGAGTGCTCGGGAATCCGGACATAGTTTGTCGTCAAAATAGAGTAAGAATCGCTGCATTGCTCCTCGACCACCGCTACCTGATGGGTGACCGGCGAAGAGTTAATCTCCCTTTGGTCGGGTTTAAGCCCGATCCGATCATAGTCTGTAGCGATTCCCAAGGCGGCGATGCGATCCAAGAGCTCGTTCAAAGAAGAGAGCTGCATTGGATCCATCTTCTCGGTGAATCCCGAGCCGACGTGGAGGCTATTTTTGATGACCCGAGAAGTCATCGTCGGTGCGACGGCCGAATGGGCGGTCATGACGAAGTCGCCTAGTCAGAGAGTTTGGCCTACAGCTAGGGCTCCCCCAGAGGTAATGTTGTCCTTGACAACAAGACTAGCCATCAAACCCTATTGTGACGGCACAATGGAACTCTCAATGAAAGCACAAATGTCGGTGTCAAAACCGGCGAATCTCGGGTAGGGGGTCCCGAACTATGCGTCTAAGGCTGATGGTAATAGGAGGCGGGGGACACAATGTCTACCCAGGTTCGGGCCCTCTCAATGGAGGTAGTACCCTACTTCCTGCTTGATTGATCTTGATGATATGAGTATTACAAGAGTTGATCTACCACGAGATCATAGAGGCTAAACCCTAGAAGCTAGCTTATGATTATGATTGTTGTTGTCCTACGGACTAAACCCTCCGGTTTATATAGACACTGGGGGGTCTAGGGTTACACAAAGTCCGTTACAAGGGGGGAGATCTACATATATGAATTGCCAAGCTTGCCTTCCACGCAAAGGAGAGTCCCACCCGGACACGGGACAAAGTTTTCAATCTTGTATCTTCATAGTCCAAGAGTCCGGCCAAAGTATATAGTCCGGCTGTCCGAGGACCCCATAATCTAGGACTCCCTCGGTGGGAGATAGGAAAACGAGAGGCAAATGGCAAATAATGTAATGCGAGGGATAAGAATTTGTGATGGGTACTTGGTACGTCTTGACTTGTGCATAGATCTCCCCGGCAACGGCGCCAGAAATGTCTAGTTGTCGGGAGATGAAATCTCGACTTGACTTTGCGTATGCCTCCCCGGCAACGGTTCCAGAAATCCTTCTTGCTACCTCTTGAGCACTGCATTGGTTTTTCCTTGAAGAGGAAAGGGTGATGTAGCAAAGTAGCGAAAGTATTTCCCTCAGTTTTTGAGAACCAAGGTATCAATCCAGTAGGAGACTACACGCAAGTCCCTCGTACCTACACAAACAAATAAGAACCTCGCAACCAACGTGATAAAGGGGTTGTCAATCCCTTCACGGTCACTAACGAGAGTGAGATCTGATAGAGATAATAATAATAAGATAAATATTTTTGGTATTTTTATGATATAGATTGAAAGTAAAGATTCCAAAATAAAGTAGATGGGAAACTTATATGATAAAAGATAGACCCGGGGGCCATAGGTTTCACTAGTGGCTTCTCTCAAGATAGCATAAGTATTACGGTTGGTGAACAAATTACTATCAAGCAATTGATAGAAAAGTGCATAATTATGAGAATATCTAGGCATGATCATGTATATAGGCATCACATCCGCGACAAGTAGACCGAAACGATTCTGCATCTACTGCTATTACTCCACACATCGACCACTATCTAGCATGCATCTAGAGTATTAAGTTCATAAGAACAGAGTAACGCATTAGGCAAGATGACCTGATGTAGAGGGATAAACTCAAGCAATATGGTATAAACCCCATCTTTTTATCTTCGATGGCAACAATACAGTACGTGCCTTGCTGCCCTTGCTGTCACTGGGAAAGGTCACCGCAAGATTGAACTCAGAGCTAAGCACTTCTCCCATTGCAAGAAAGATCAATCTAGTAGGCCAAACCAAACTGATAATTCGAAGAGACTTCCAAAGATAATCAATCATACATAAAAGATTTCAGAGGAGAATCAAATATTGTTCACATATAAACTTGATCATAAACCCACAATTCATCAGATCTCGACAAACACACTGCAAAAAGAGTTACATCGAATAGATCTCCAAGAAGATCAAGGAGAACATTGTATTGAGATCCAAAGAGAGAAGAATCCATCTAGCTAATAACTATGGACCCGAAGGTCTGTGGTAAACTAATACACATCATGGGAGAGGCTATGGTGTTGATGTAGAAGCCCTCCGTGATTGATTCCCCCTCCGGCAGAGCTCCAGAAAAGGCCCCAAGATGGAATCTCTTGGTTACAGAAGGTTACGGCGATAGAAATAGGGTTTCATGGTGCTCCCGGATGTTTTCTGGGTATATATATATATATATATATATATATATATATATATATATATATATATATATAGGAGGAAGTAGGTCGGTGGAGCTGTGAGGGGCCCACGAGGGTGGTGGCGCGCCCACGGGGAAGGCGCACCTCCCTGCCTCGTGGCCACCTTGTTTCTTTCTTGACGTCTACTCCAAGTCCCCTGGATCACGTTTTCCAAAAATAACTCTCCCGAAGGTTTCATTCTGTTTGGATTCCCTTTGATATTCCTTTCTACAAAACACTGAAATAGGCAAAAAAAAGCAGCAATTTGCACTGGGCCTTGGGTTAGTAGGTTAGTCCCAAAAATAATATAAAAGTGTATAATAAGGCCCATTAAACATCCAAAACAGATAATATAATAGCATGGAACAATCAAAAATTATAGACACGTTGGAGACGTATCACCTGCCAGAGCAGAAAATGGCCCAGTTGTCTATAAAAAGGTAGGGAAAGTAGCTAAATCGTGTTAGGCATGTATACTAGAACATGCTTAATACATCGACCGTACAGAACAAAGCCATTAATTGCAACTAGTATTGGTAAGATTGAACTGGCGAGTACATACTTGGTAAGTCCTGAGAGGTAGTTGTCGGGGCACTTCATCTTGGACAGAGCCCGCCCAAAGTCAGCGGCGGCGGAGGCGAGCTGTTCCTCCCTGTTGATGTGTGGATCAATGCCACTGACATGTGTACCTACAAGAAACCAATAAATGGTAGAAGTTAAACTGCAATTGCACAAATGATGTGAAATACTGTAAGACATGGGATGTAGCTAACCTTGACGGCAAACAGCAGCATCTGCCGTTATGACCTTGCTTAAATACATGGACAAGCATGCTAAGTACAACAGGGTTAGCATCCACCAAAAATAGCAAATGGGCTGCATCTCTAGTAGATCATCATTGCGGAGAGTAGCATGGTAGCAAAGGGACAAATTAAAAAATGGATACAACTATTAATTGCAACAGGCTTAACAACATCCTAAGTCATGTTTTGTAAGTTTGTAGCCATTGAAATATAACTGTTTAAAAACCGATTAAACTGTTAATTGCAACATGCTTAATAGGCATTGAAACCGGTACTGATAAAAATGCAATTGGCAGAGTTAAACATCACAAGGCAGGTGCTGCCAGAGCAGAGAATGGCCCATTGTCTATAAAAAGGTATGGAAAGTAGCTAAAATGTGTTAGGCATGTTTACTCGAACATGCTTAATACATCGACTCTATAGAACATAGCTATTAATTGCAACTGGTATTGGTAAGATTGAACTCGTGAGTACATACTTGGTAAGTCCACAGAGGTACTTGCTGGGGCACTTCATCTTGCCCAAAGCCCGCCCAAAGTCAGTGGCGGTGGAGGCGAGATGTTCCTCTGGGTCGAAGCGTGGATCAGTGCCACTGACATGTGTACCTATAGGCAACCAGTAAATGGTAGAAGTTAAACCGCAAAGGATGTGAAATACTGTAAGACATGGGATGCAGCTAACCTCGACGACAAACAACAACATCGACCATTATGACCCTAAGTAAGTACATGGACAGGCATGTTAAGTACAACAGGGTTAGCATCCACCAAAAATAGAAAATGGGCAGCATGTCTAGTGATATCATGAGTAATGTATTCTAAGTTTGTTGCTGATATTGGTGAAATTGAGCTAGACAGTTAATACTTGAACATCACACAGTGTGCAGTACTGAAATAAACAAGGCACGAACATGCTTAATACATCAACCATATAAAACATAGCCATTGCAAGTGGTATTGGTAAGATTTAGCTGGTTAGATCATACCTGTTAAGTCCTGGGGGGTAGTCGTTGGGGCACATCATCTGGGCCAGAGCCTGCACCATGTCGGTGGAGGAGAGGTGTTCCTCTGGGTCAACACGCACAACGGCCATCGCGCCATGGACCGCCATTAGCTCCTCGACCTCCACGTGATATGTGGTTGGGCTTGTGCGGCGATGCTCTGGAGGTAGGGCCCGTGCGGATTTGGAGGCAGGAGGATGTTTCGCAGGTTCCATTTAAGCAATCCGGCCGGGGTCGTGATAGAGATCGGTGGGTTACCTGACTAGATCCGACCAGAACTTATATGTTGTTGAAGCTGTGGTTGCGGCGGCGACCGTTTGAGCTGCCATTAGGGGAAGGCGCGGTGGGGAGATACCGAGGAAATTTGATAGATGGGGATGTGGTTGCAGGAAGAAATTCTAAAATCGCGCGCCTAATGAAAAATTTCACTATGCAACTTGAAACTTGGGCAGGGGAAATACACAACGCAGATGAAGCACGTAAAATACTTGTGTGCGAGAAAACAGAAAATTGACAGATCCCATCTCCAAAAAAATGTACAAGTATAGTTGATTTTTTTCGGTCAATGGTACGCCTAGTTTAGTAGGAAACATCACACATGTAACTGACTTATGGATCATTAACGCAAAAAAAGCACACGGGTACGACATAGAAATCATGTATTTTGTGATCTTCTAATGATTAACGCAAAAAACGCACACGGGCACACATGCTAATCAACGCACAAAGCCCTCAAAGGATGCTCTTACCGACATTGTATGTTAATACTACAAACTTAAATTACTACTAGTAATTTTCTCTAACACTACAAGGTTAAACTGCTTCTCACATGCTGCCATCGGGGCATGCTGGCCTGACACCGCCGTTCTGCTTCCCGGCCTTATAGGTGGTAGCCCATCGTGCTTCGATCTCCGCCAAGCACTCCTCACCACGGCATGCGGACTCTTCTTTCTTGTGGCGGCGGGACTCTCTTTTCTTGACTGCTTTCTGCCCTTTCTGTTCCTTCTGTGTGACTTCGGCCACCTCTAGATCCACCGCCCATTCGGCCATGGTAGCCTCAAAGTCAGCCCACATAATTGTGTAGTCCCCGACGGTGATGAACTCGACGCGGTGAGATGCCATCGCTTCCTTACCATGTGTGTGGTCGTGAGCGGTGAGGAACGCGGCGCGACGGGATGCCATCGCTTCCTTACCAGTTATTGTGCACCGCGGTGGCATGAATGACACTTGGAGAGAACTCTGGACGGAGGGGCCGGGCAGCCGTAGAGTGCGGTGGTTTTTAAGAGCTCAACGACAAACGACAAAGGAAATTTGGCGTCCCATACAATTGTGTGTTGCGTTATGATTGGCCGGAACCTCAGCCACGCAGATCGTGCGTGTGCACCATAGGATGTGCCGCGATCGAATGGCAATCCAGGTCCCTCACATCACATCCGTGTAGCTTGATACGTCTCCAACATATCTATAATTTTGATTGTTCCATGCTGTTATGTTATCATTCTTGGCTATTTTACAATCATTTTATAGTCATTTTATATCATTTTTTTGGTACTAACCTATTGACATAGTGCCAAGTGCTAGTTGCAGTTTTTGCATGTTTTATACATCACATGAAATCAATACCAAACGGAGTCCAAATAGAGCGAAACTTTTTGTGGATTTTTTATGGACCAGAAGACATCCAGTGGGCTAAAGAAGCGCCCTGGTGGGTTGTCCCCACCTCGAGTGCCCCCGGAGCGTCTCTTTACTCTATTAATACCCCAATATTCCGGAAACCCTAGGGGAGTCGACGAAAATCAATTCCAGCCGCCGCAAGTTCCAGAACCACTAGATCCAATCTAGACACCATCATAAAGGGGTTCATCATGCCCATTAGTGCCTCTCCGATGATGTGTGAGTAGTCTTTTGTAGACCTCCGGGTCCGTAGTTAGTAGCTAGATGGCTTCCCCTCTCTCTCTTTTGATTCTCAATACAATGGTCCATAGTTAGTAACTCTCTTTGCGGTGTGTTTGTTGGGATCAGATGAACTTTGAGTTTATGATCAGATCTATCTTTTTATCCATGAAAGTTACTTGAGTCTTCTTTGATCTCTTTTATGCATGATTGCTTATAGCCTCCTATTTCTTGTCCGATATTTGGGTTTTGTTTGGCCAACTTCTTCTATTTATCTTGCAATGGGAATAGGTGCTTTGTGATGGGGTTCGATCTTACGGTGCTTGATCCCAGTGACAGAAGGGGAACCATCATGTATGTATCGTTGCTATTAAGGATAACAATATGGTGTCTATTTCTACATAAATAGATCTTGTCCACACCAGGGTTCTTATTGCATTACTCATTTTTCCATGAACTTCATACACTAGATGCATGTTGGATAGTGGTCGATGTGTGGAGTAATAGTAGTAGATCTAGGAAGGAGTCAGTCTACTAATCTTGGACGTGATGCCTATATAATGATCGTTGCCAGGATATCATCGTGATTATTTGATGTTCTAACAATGTAACATCCCAATTTTCAATTTGGATGTTATACATAGATCATCATATGCATATCATATTTTACTTGCATTTTTTTTGTGATCCTAGAAATCCTAAGCAACTCAAGACCCACGGAGAGAGTTGGGGATTTTATTATTTTCATATTTGAATTTTCTCCAATTTGAAAAGACGGTCATTCTGATTTTAATAATTTTTCTCTCCGAAATATTTCCAATATTAAAAAAATGAGAGGAGATAAAATGACTTCTCCAAAATTAGAGGGGAATATTGGAGGAAAAATATTAAAATAAAATAAATATTTTATTTTGAATCTTATTGCGATTTTATTGGAATTAGAAAAATATGCATTTTTCAAAATTGCATTATTAGGCCAGAAAAATGTTCACTTTGTTCTAAATATTTTATTTAGACGGTAAAAATTGTTTTTGGTTTTTTTAGAATTTTTTATTGTATTAGGATTTTTCTTCGGCGGAATTTTTTAAAAAAGTTTCAGACCGACTGGGCCGAAGCCCAGCCGTCGCGCCACCGCCTCCCACCGCCGTGCGAGCATCGGACTCCCGCCGGAGTCCGTGTCGGCGTCGACTTCCATGCCACCTCGCGCAAGCAGGAGCTCCCCGAGGCCTTTATGTACCCCGCCGCCCCGCCGCCTCTCCCCACATCGCCTTGTCGCCGCACCACCGCCGCCAGCGCCGCCGCCGCCGCAAGCCGCCACCGCCGCTCGCGCTACGCGCTGCTGCTCCGCCTGCCGCGCCGCCCCGCCGCCTTACTGTTGCCCGCGCCACCGCAGGATCTCGTCTCTGTGCCGCCGCCGGTTTTTCTCGCGAACCGGTAAAAACCACCCCTGCTTTTTTGGTTTTTGTTTTAGATTAGTTTTATTTTAGGGTTACGGTTTTTTTGGTTTTTCTTCGGTTTCGTTAATTAGTGAAAATTCGCCCGAAAGCCCCTATTCGTGAGCGCGTTCGTTTGTTTCTCTTTGATAACAAATGTTCGTCTGTTAGTCTTTTTCTTTTTATTTTATTTTCGGCGTGGGACTTATCCGCGATTATTTTTATCGCAGATCTTCAAATGCTCGCAACATTTTAAGTGTTCATCCAATTCCAGTTAAACCAACGCCAAAATCTTCGTCTCGAACCCCTCTTTCCAGTTAACCAACTTGAACATGATCTTGACAATTTAAAATTTGGTTTCAAGTAAATTTGAATTCGAACTTATTTCGATCGTAGTTTGAGTTTCATAGCTCCGATTTGATTGATTCTTTTTGCAAATTGAAGCTCTTCTGTTGAGCTTTCCGTTTGGACTGTCTCATCTGAGTTTTACCCTTGCATCTATGGTTGAGTGCTTATGTATGCTATTGTTTGTTTGCGATAGAATTTCCGGAGTGCGAAGCGTGCTACTATGAGTCACTAGGGTTTTCAGATTGTCAGCAAGGCAAGTAACACTTTGATCATATCTCTTATTACCCCATTTTATGCATTAGTCTCAATCCTCAAACACTGCATGGTTATAACTTGAAAACTTGTCGGTACCGGGAAGTAGTGATGAGGTAGTACCTATTGCCTTTATTTTCAAACCATAGGAGTTACTTCTATGTTATGCTTATATTGCTATGCTATGCTATGCTCGTAGACGTGGTTTGGGTTGAGTGATCCATGACAGATGTGAGAGTTTTAATTATTGGTTAAAATTAAGGTGGCTACTTTAATACACATCTGGGTGGATTGGCTGAGGCACCCTGGAGCACCGAGTGGTTGTCTGAGCACCTGGAGCAATCCAGAGCTGTCCTAGGATATCCTGGAGTACCTGTGTGATCATCCTACGGTTTGCCACCCAGGCTCAAAGGGATCATAAGATTATTTCATGCTGGAAACTTTCGTGTGCAACCACATGCCATTATGGGCTCTGGCATAGTTGAGTAAGTTATGGGAATCCTTTCCATGATGGGCTAGTAGATGTAGGGGATTGTAGGTGTACCAGCCTATCTATCGGTTAAGGGGACCTCTTCGGAAAGACTATGTCTCAGTCATCCGTTTCTCAAACACCATGTAGTGCGAGAAATACAATGGAGGAGATCGAGTCTTGTGGGGAAAACTGCGCAAACCTCTGCAGAGTGTATAAACTAATAATGGTTAGCCGTGTCCCCGGTTATGGACATCTTGAGTATCTGGTACTTGAGTTATTGATTTGATCTCATCACTCTTAATTAATTTTGTTGAGCTATTAATTACTTTTAATTGGGATTGAGTTGGAGGAACCTTCTCAATGTTTTATCAACCAACTTTATAGTTAAATAAAATTTATTCCTTTGTAGTAGGGGAAAATTTGCTTTTCGCAAAAACATCAACCTTAGAGCCTCCACCAATCTTATATACATGTAGTGATAGCAGTTATTCTTGTTCATTGATCTACAATGTTATTTTGCCAGCATACTCCATGTGCTGACCCATTTCGGGCTGCAACGTATTATGTTGCAGACTTTTCAGACGAAGAGTAAGGTGCGCTAGGTCGTTGTCTTGCACTCAGCTATGTCGTTGGAGTTGATGGACTCACTTTACCTTTGAAGCCTTCCGCTGTTATCTTCAATTAGATGCCCTTCAGCCATATTATTGTAATAAGTACCCTCTTTTGAGATATTCGATGTAATAAGTGTCTGATTCAAACTCTGTTATAAATCCTTCAAGTACTGTGTGTGTCAGCATTACCGATCAGGGATGACACTTATGCATAGAGATTTGACCGTTTGAGGTCGGATCGCTACAAGATGGTATCAGAGCACACGCTGGCTGTAGGACACGGCCACTAAGATGAACCATATGTCACTCCTCTCTACTCATTTCTGACTCTTCTCCACTTGCCACTCTATAGATGGCAGATTCAAGGAACAAGTTTGCTCAACCAGATGAAGACACCCCTTTTGGACGGCACTTGAAGGAAACCACTAGATACCTGAACATCGAAATACCAAGCTTCACCGGGACCTACACCGCCACTCTACCGAAAGAAGAGCACTGGACCAGTCGAGTACATGTTCCAGGAAGAACATTCATACCAGTGACTGAGCCCATAGAGTTTTCCTTTGATGCACCAACCTGGAGTCTAAGAAAGAGCATGGCAGCTCACATCACCATGGGACACATCGGCAAGGTACCGCAAAGATCTTAAGGACACCATCTACCAGATATGTGGACAACGAGATGAGCAATGGGAGATGATCAGCACCAGGAGGGACAAGTCTATTGCAGCCTACATCCAGGAGTTAAACCAAGACATTCGTCGACAGGAGAACCAGATGTGCGCCAGCATGATAGATCTGAAGAAGGTGGTGACAAGGAACATGGAGCTAGAAGAGGAACTCAAGTCTACACGCGATGGATACGAAGAGGAAATATCAGTTATATTGCAGAAGAATGAAGACATGAAGAAGAAGCTAGGAGTATTCATGGGAGACCCCACGCCAGGAGGAGATGACGACCATCCCGAGGACTACATCATCATCGACAACACAGACTCCAACCCTGACAGTGATGATGACTATGAAGACGAAGGTGGAGCAGATATCATGGAATCTTCTTTCGATCAAAATTTCTAGTTGACCACCATATTATCAGTAGTATACCCCCATGTATATAGAATAGTCCGAGTATTTTGTAACGATAGTTAGATCGTTTGTATGCCCTTGTTTGAATTGAGTGGTGTGATATGAATGTGTTTGTCTCATGTGCATATGCATAGTGATTTCCCGTTAGACCCCCACTCTATTCTAATCTCTCCCCTCTAACCCTATCAGATGCCTCTGAGACGTGACCCCGGATTTGTCTTTCCACCGGAGCTCACTCAGTTGATCCAACAGCAGAATGCCTTGATGCAGCTACTAGTCCAGAACCAAGGCAACAACAACAACAAAAACAACAATAACAACCCACCGCCACCACCTCCAGTTGACAACTTAGCCCGTTTTCTGAGGTTGAATCCACTAGTGTTTTCTAGTAGCATCGAGCCGATTGTTGCTGATGACTGGCTCCGCAGGATTGGAAGGGAGTTGACCACCGCAGGTTGCATAGATGATGAGAAGTTGCGCTTTGCCACACATCAATTGGATGGACAAGCAGCCTCATGGTGGGAGAATTACACAGCCACTTTTCTGATAGCCAATGTCACTTGGGATCAGTTCCAGCAAGCTTTCCGTACTGCCCATGTCTCAACTGGAGCTATGAGCCTGAAGAAGCGTGAGTTTTGCAACTTATGCCAGGGAAATTGTACTGTGGGGCAGTACATGGATGAGTTTAGCAAGTTAGCCCGCTATTCCCCAGATGATGTGGCCACGGATGCCGCGAAGCAGGAGAAGATTATGGAAGGGCTGAATGATGAGCTGAGCATGTAGTTGATGGTGGAAACATTCAATAACTACCAGGATTTGGTAGATATGGCCCTTATGATTGAAGGGAAGCAGCAGCAGATAGAGAGCCGCAAAAGGAAATATGGACAACGGAAGTATAATTCCGGAGCTTAGCAGAAGCCTCATTTTACCTCGAACTCGGGAGGACACACTCATAACCATGGAGGCCATACCCACAATGGAGGGAGTTCGCGTAATCAAAGTGGCCCCAAGAATGGGAATGAAGCAACGGAAAGAACCGTTCCAACCCAGCAACACCCGCTCAGAAGGATTTAACTCACATTACTTGTTTCAAGTGTAGGAAGACTGGACACTAGGCCACCGAATGCCTCAAAGCAAAGAATGGAAACAGCAATGGAAGCTTTGGGAAGAAGCCCAACCCTTTCAACAGGTGACAGGTGAACCATGTAAACGTGGAGGAGGTTGAATAGCAGCCAGATGCAGTTTTAGGTAAGTTTTGATTGAGTCATTTACTGCAATCGTTCTTTTTGATACTGGTGCATCGCATTCATACTTTTTAGGGGGTTTGTGGATAATTATAAGCTGCCCACCAAAGTTCTTAAGACACCTATGTTAGTAAGCTCGCCAGGAGCTGAGTATATGGCAAGCAGATGATGTTTCAGATGCCATTGACCATAGGTAGACATGTGTTCCCCTCAGACCTAATAATTTTGAAGTCCCAAGGTTTGGATATAATATTAGGTATGGATTGGTTATCGAAGTATGGAGGAAACATCAATTGTGCTAGTAAGTCAATCTTACTCACCACCCCGGAGGGAAAAAGGATCAAGTATGTGTCTAGGCATGCGCCAAGGAGGACCCAAGTAAATTCCCTCTCTAGAGTTGTTCAGGAAGAAGTGCCTATTGTGAAGGATTACCCGGATGTATTTCCAGAGGAACTACCAGGCATGCCGCCAGATCGAGACATAGAATTTTTGATAGAGTTGTTGCCAGGCACCGGACCAATATCGAAGAGACCGTATCGGATGCCCGCAAATGATCTGGATGAAATTAAGAAGCATATTAAGGTGCTACTGGAGAAAGGTTACATTCGACGAAGTTCGTCACCATGGGGATCCCAGTGCTCCTGGTTGAGAAGAAGGATGGATCTTTGAGAATGGTTGTTGATTATCGAGCATTGAATGAAGTGACAGTAAAAAACAAGTATCCACTACCGATGATCAATGATTTGTTTGACGAACTACAAGGAGATAAAGTATTCTCCAAGATCGATCTGTGATCAGGATACCACCAGTTGAAGATTTGGGAACAGGATATACCTAAGACAACTTTTACCACCAAGTACGGGTTATACGAGTATACGATCATGTCAGTTGGAATGACTAATGCCCCTGACTATTTCATGAGCATGATGAACAAGGTGTTTATGGAGTTTTTTTATAAGTTTGTTGTGGTGTTCATTGATGATATCTTGGTATACTCAAAGAATGAAGAGGAACACAAGGAACACTTGCGCATGGTTCTCGAGAAACTCAAAGAACATCAATTGTATGCCAAGTTCAGCAAGTGTGAGTTTGGTTGAAGGAAGTTGGATTTCTTAGACGTGTTATATCAGGAGAAGGTATAGCAGTAGACCCTACCAAGGTTAAATCCGTCACTGAGTGGTTGGCACCCACCTCAGTTGGAGAGATCTACAGTTTTCTGGGACTCCCAGGATACTATAGACGGTTCTTTGAGAATTTTTCCAAGATTGCGAAACCCATGACAGAGTTGTTGAAGAAGGACACCAAGTTCAAATGGACCAAGGAATGTGAAGCCAGTTTTCAGGAGTTGAAGAAACGTTTGGTTACAGCCCCAGTGTTGATTCTTCCGGATATACACAAGGATTTCCAAGTGTATTGCGACACTTCTCGCTTAGGACTTGGAGGAGTACTTATGCAGGACGAAAGAGTTATTTCATATGCTTCACGTTAGTTGAGACCTCACGAGTTGAATTATGCCACCCATGATTTGGAGTTAGCAGCCGTAGTGCATGCACTCAAGACCTAGAGACATTTTCTTATTGGAAACCGTTGTGATGTATACACGGATCACAAGAGTTCGAAGTACATTTTCACATAGAAGAAGTTGAATCTCAGACAAAGGAGATGGTTGGAGCTTATAGAGGATTATGATATGAAGTTGCACTATCACCTAGGAAAGGCCAATGTTGTAGCAGACACTTTGAGCCGAAAGAGTTATGCCAATACCCTCGTAAGCGGAGGCTTACCGCAGGAGTTAGTTGACGATCTCAAGGAACTTTGTTTGGAGATAGTTCCAAGAGGTTTCGTGGAAACAATGGAGGTTCAGTCTACATTATTGGGAAAGGTTTGAAAAGCACAGAAGGTTGAAAAGGAAATCGCTGAGATAAAGGAGAAGAGGAGCAAGGGAAAAGCCAAGGGTTTTGTGAGGATGAGCACGAGACCTTATGGTTTGAGGATATTATATATGTTCCCAATAATGTTGAGATCATGAAGTTAATACTTCAGGAAGCTCATGACTCGCCATACTCGATTCACCCTGGAAACACCAAGATGTATTTGGATTTGAAGGAACGTTTCTGGTGGACAGGAATGAAGAAGGATATTGACGAGTATGTAGCAATATGTGATGTATGTCAGAGATTGAAGGCAGAACACCAGAAGCCAGCAGGATTCCTACAGCCTATGCCGATACGCGAATGGAAGTGGGACAAGCTTGGCATGGATTTTATCACCGGATTACCCAGAACCCAATCGGGATATGATTCAATCTGGGCAGTAGTTGACCGCTTGACCAAGGTAGCTCTCTTTATCAGAGTGAAGACCACCTATATGTAAGTGCATCTAGTGCCACCCCTAGTTGGTTTTGGAGTATTGACGACAAACCTAGTTGAGGGACTAATGTCTTTGTGAGAATTACAGGATAACACAGGTAGAAGTCCCTCACTGATTCGGTTTTCCCACCAGAGATGACCCCTAAAAATGTAAGAAGACACTGAAGTCAAAGGTGGTTTGTGAAGACATTCACATTGAAGACTATGACAAGAGAAGACATCACGTGAAGACTATGGAGCGCGAAGACTTAGAAGTTTCGTCGTTCTGTGTTTTTCTTTGTTGAGTCATAGGAACCACCGTACTGTTAAGTGGGGTCCAAGAGAACCAGTCAGAATGACTGAAGTGATGCTTAACCAAAATCCTATGTCTTCGAGTGAAGACTATGAGAGCAAATCTTGTCCAGAGTTGGATAAGTCATATTTGCTTGTAGTCCAAGTAAAGTTGCCGTGTGTGTTTGAAATTTGACTGTTGGAACACGTGTCAGTTCCTTAGTGACCAAGGGTCATTTCGTACAAATCAGGTCGGGTTGCCCAGTGGCTATAAATAGCCCACCCCCTACAAGCATAAACGGTTGGCTGCTCAGAGTTAGAGTACGGCTTTTGTCATTTGAGAGCAACCCACCTCGAAGCCTTTGAGAGAGAATTCCTTGCGAGGATAAAGCCCTAAACACCGAGAGCCAAAGAGTGTTAGGCATCACTTAAGTCTTCCTGTCTGTGTGATCTGAAGACTTATTACACTTGAGGACTGTGAATCCTCCAGCCGGTTAGGCGTCGCGTTCTGAGCATCCAAGAGTCATTGTGGATCGCCGGTGAACAAAGTCTGTGAAGGTTTGGAAGTCTACCTTGAAGACTTACTAGAGTGATTGGGCGAGGTCTGTGTGACCTTAGCTCAAGGGGAATATGGTGAGGACTGAGTGTCCTGAGCTGCGTGTTCAGGACTGGGTGTCTGGGACTGTGTGTCCTCAGGTTTAAATACCTAGCCGCCCTAACTAGACATACAACTGTCACAGCAGTTGGAACTGGTCCAACAAATCATTGTCTTCAATGAGTCACTGGTTTCATCCTTCCCTCCCCTTTACTTACTGTTGGTCCTTGTGAAGTCATTGTATGATTGCATTATCTTTTGTCTTCACTGAGTGACTGCTTGTTCTTATTGGCTTCACAATATCTTCCTACCTGATCTTTACTGCCTAGCTACTATTAGTCATTGTGCTTTCAGCTCATTGAATACTTGACTATGGTTTGCCTAGTGTAGTCTACCTTCCGCTGCATGGTAATAGGTTTATTTCTATCGTTTGTCTTCGAAACTTCCATGTTTTGAAGACTTACATAAAAATCACCTATTCACCCCCCCCTCTAGTCGATCACTAGCACTTTCAATTGGTATCAGAGCAAGGTACTCCCTTGTTCTGTGTGACTCGATTTAACCACCTAGAGTTTTAGCTATGTCGACTGCAGGGATAATTAAAGTCTCCGTTGCATGCCCCATCTTCGATGGAACTGAATATCCCTACTGGAAGAATAAGATGCGCATGCATCTTGAAGCCATTGATGTCGACCTATGGTATGTCATCAAGAATGGCGTTCCCAAGGCTGGTGAAGGTGTCACCGCTGCTGATGTCAAGAAGTTCGTTCAACTAGACTCCACTGCCAAGAACATCATCTGTGGTCATCTGACCAAAGGACAGTATGGCCGCGTGAGTGCTTTGGAAACATCTAAGCTAGTCTGGGACTGGCTCTCCAAGGTCAATGAAGGCGTCTCAACCCAGAGAGATCAGAGAATCAGTGACCTTCGCAACCTCTTCAACCGCTTCAAGAGAAATGACAATGAGAATGTCCAGCTCACGTTTGATCTACTCACTGACATCACAAATGAGCTTCAAGCTCTCGGCACCACCGAGATCACCAAGCATGAAGTCGTCAAGAAACTCATGAGATCACTTGACAGCTCGTTTGACACCCTGGCCCTGATGATTCAAGAACGTCCTGACTTCAAGACACTCGATCCGTTTGACATACTTGAGAGGCTCAACACACACGAGTTTCAGCTTTCTGAGAAAAGAGACATCTACGGTCCCAAATATGGGCGAACTCGTGCCTTGAAGGCAAAAGTTGTCTCCTCATCTGAAGAAAAATCTGACAGCAGTTCTGATGATCCTAAAGACATTGGAAAGGAGCTTGCTATGCTTGTGAAGAAGTTCCAAAAATTCACCAAGAATAAAGGCTTCAGAAAGTCTTCACGATCAAGCTCAAGGAATGATGAAACTTCTGCTCATGACTACAAGAAGAAAACTTGCCACAAGTGCAAGAAACCTGGCCACTACATCTCTGAGTGTCCGCAGTGGGACAATGAGAACAACAAGAAGAAGAAGAGCAAGGAGTATGACTCTGACGCCAAGGAGAAGAAGAAATACTCAAAGTCTTCTTCCTAGTCTTCCTCAAATTCTTCATCACACAAGAAGAGCTCATCTGGCAAGGCACGTGCGTTTGTTGGCAAGGAAATGGATTCAGAGGAGGAGTCCGCTTCTGAGGAGGCGGAGGTGGAGTCTGAGGAGGAGTCCGATTCTGGCGTTGCGAGTCTGGCTACAGCATACGTTGCCAAGTCCATCTTCAACACTGAAGACAATGACTTCATCACCGACACCGATGCAAATGACAAGGACTACTCCGCTCCTACCTACTGCTTCATGGCATGTGGTGCCAAGGTAAACACACGCACTACTCACTATCAAACATCTAGTGAAGATGACTCTGATTGTGGTTCCAAACCCAACTACAAAACACTTGCTAAAATTGCAACTGAACAACAGAAAGCTATGGAACATATTCAAAAACTGTTAGACAAAAGCGATGATCTGATAGACGCTGAAATGACTCGATCTCAGTCCTTAATTGAAGACATAAAAAATCTTCACGTTAAGTATGAGGAACTTGAAAGTCATCATGAAACGCTCTCAACAACTCATGAAAAGCTTTCCTATGATTATCTTCAAAGGAAGCAAGATCTTGAGAAATTGAGAGCGGCTCATGAAGATCTTGAAAAGGAAAATGAGTCACTTTGTGCCAAACAGATCAGTTTAGCTCAGGAAGGATTTGAACCACCATGTCTTAAATGCCTTGAGCGTGATAACGCTACTTCTGTTGCTGAATGTTCTACTTCTGCTACTGTTGCAATATCTTCAACTGTTGATGTGGTAACTAACCCCTCTACTGAGGATGCCACTGCTATTGCTGATGAGAATGCTAGGTTGAAGACATTGCTTGAAACAGGGATGTTCAAAAGTCTCAAAGGGCATCAGACACTATGTGATGTTCTCAAAAGGCAGATCCTGAACCGAAACCCTAGGAAAGAGGGTGTTGGGTTTGAAAGGAAAATGAATGCTGATGGCTCTTACTTGAAACCTGAGCAGTACCCCAAAACCACATGGGTTGCTGCAAAGGAACCTTCAGTGGATCCATCCACCCTATCTAGCTTCACTTGTGCTAATCCCATTGTTATTGATGAATCCTTTGATGCAAACTATAAACTGTTTAAGAATCAGAATGGTGAAGTGTTTGCCAGGTATATTGGTAGTAACTGCAGGAATGGGCCGCCTATGAAGAAAGTCTAGGTGCCGAAAAGGTGTTTGGAGAATCTTCCTGTGAATGTCGTCATGACACCACAAGTGAAGAAGACAAGCCCCAGACCCCAGGCTTCATATGGTCCAAAGGCTTCATACAGACCGAGGACTCACCTGAGTCACACTAACGCAAATGTTTTGCAGGGAAACCTTACTCAGGCCTATGAATATGAGCACGTTTCATCAAACCGCCATGTTCATAAGACCAGAAACTATTCTGCTTATCCTTATGAGTACTATTGTCCACCTGCAAGACTTTTTGCTAGGGCTCCAAAGCCAAAGTTCTCAGATGCTGCACTTAGACTCATTGCTTCGAAGCCACCCTTGAAGATGTGGGTGGCTAAGAAAGCTTAACTCTCTTTTGCAGGGAAAGGTCTCCAGCCGAAAACCAAAATCGTCTGAAGCCATTGCTGGGGACCTTAAACATCTTGTAGGGCGCAAGATCAAATGCCCAAATGGTCTTATTATATATTTTGTTCCGGGGTCACTTGCCACTTGCCCTATCAGTCCTAACCTCGATCTAAGTTTTCATAATCCACTTGCTCGTCAAATGTTTATGCTTCACAATTCTCTTCGTGAAGCCTATCCCCCTAACTGCACTGTAGGGTACGACACCAGCTGCTTCAGAATGGATTATTGATAGTGGGTGTACTAATCACATGACTGGCAAGCGAAGCCTTCTCATGGAATCAACCTTACGTCCATCTGACAAAAGTCACATCACATTTTGCTGACACTGGTAAAAGCAAGGTATTGGGTCTAGGTAGAGTTGCAAACTCAAAGGATCAACACATGGATAAAGTCATGCTTGTTGAATCCCTTGGTTTCAACTTAATGTCTGTCTCAATGCTTTGCGATTTAAACATGATTGTGATGTTTGGAAAATATCGTTGCCTTGTTCTAATGGAATCTGACAAGTCTCTACTGTTTGAAGGGTATTGTTGGGGATATTACTACTGGGCGTAAACCGGCCTATCTGGGCCGAGTTAACTTCATCAATAGTTAAGTATGTTAAAGCCCATGAAGGTAGATGAGGGCTTAAAGCCCATGATAGGTTTAAGGCCTGTAGCCGTAAACCGACATTGGTATGTAACTTGTATTGTAAGTTAGGAATAAGTAGAGACCAAACCGGACACATTTATGAGCCGGTATTGGGACTCTCTGAACCGACGGGCGTCACCAGTGTATATAAGAGGACGACCCGACGGCGGTTCAAGGACAACAAACAACAACTCGAGACTTAGGCGAAGCTTGTTTTCTCCCTAGTCATCAAAACCCCATCAATTCCATCACAACTAGACGTAGGCTTTTACCTTCATTGAAGGGGCCGAACTAGTATAAACTCTCTTGCGTCCTTGTGTCCGCTTTAACCCCTTCGAGCTAACCCGTTGCGATGGCTCCACGACTAAGTCCTTTCATGAGGACATCTGCCGTGACAAAACCACGACAGTTGGCGCCCACCGTGGGGCTATCGCACGATGGTTTCAAGTTCTTGGAGGGCTGCTTTGAAGGACTCGAGGGCTACGTTGTGGGCCGAATGACTAAGAGTCGTCGCGGCAAGCTCTACATCGATGATGCAAGCTGGGGCCCCGAGACTGGCTCAGTTGAGTATGGGTACCGGATCCCCTTTGGTGGCATACACGTTTTCATCGGCAAGATCGATGAACCGGGCCCTGAGCCGGACATCTGCACCGACCTCGTCGAAACGGCTCAGCGTGCGCGATCCGCCCAGGTCAAATCGGCCGTGAAGCGTGCCTTCGTGGGAGTCATCCATGGAGGAAGTTGTGAGGATGGATCGGAGTCTCACGGCGAGACCGTCGTTTATTCCGGCGATGAGTCATCAACTGGAGAAACCGAATCTCTATATCAGCTACAAGATGGCCGGATTGGGGGCTGTTCCGATGGCGACAGTATTCCGGACCCCTCTGATATACCCAACCGAGTTGGAATATTCATGGCCGACACACAAGCAGCGCTTTCATCTTCGACCGCTGCGCCAATAACCTCCGGTTCAGTAGCGGCGACAGTTGCTGGGGCAGGAAGCTCTGCACGCCCGCCAGCTCAAGTTCTATCAGATCTATTTGATGCATTGGCTGTGCTTATGGCAGAAGCTAACCCGGCGGATCAAGAAGTCCACGACGCGGAGATTGCAAAGGTGAAGGAACAGATCACCCAGGCCAAGGCGGACTTGGCAGATGAGAACGCCAGGATGAACACACAGCAGGCCGCTTTAGACGCACAAGCCTACAGGCTCATGTTGGACCAGAATGCGTCACATGAAGTCATGAAGAGGAATTACTGATCCCGTTTGCCTTCGGTTTTCGAGGCAGAGATCTTTTCAACACCCCAGGAGCAGGAACCAGTAATCCGCTGGAGGGAAACCGGGCGGAAGCTCCTGGGACCGGCGCGCCGGTTCAGCCCCGTCTGATGAATCCGCCTTGTCAAAACACTGTTATACCTCAGGCGGCTTCAACACTTCCGGGTCACTACTCCAACCCGATGGACAATCTCGTTGCCGCTGCTGCACGGCTGGAGGCCATTTCGATTGAAGGTGACTCGCTGCAGGCGGTAGAGACACGACAGGTCAAGGAGCTTCTTAGGACAGCTTTGGTCCAACAGGAAGCATACTCGTACAGCCGCGACCGGATCCACTCGACCCCTCGTCCAAGCCGGAGCTATAGCAGGCATATGGATGAACTGGCGGTGTCAAGTAATGAACGACATGGAGCACCCCGCGGAAACAACCCGGCAGGTGGTGCTAATAACGCTCAGGAAGTGGTGGACCGGGCCCGAGCGCGCAGGGAGGCCGAGTTAGCCGCACAGTATCAGGCTCGGCAGCTTACGCCGGTTCGTCCAACCATCTTGGTTGAACCTGGTGTTACTTCTGGTTCTTTGGGGGTGCCTTGCCTTGTCCCCGCTATAGGCAATGTGCGCCTACCCAAGGATTTCAAGGGCCCGCGCAAGGTACCGAATTACACACCGGATCAACCACCAGAGACATGGGTGGAAAGCTATGAGATGGCCATGGAGATGCTTGATGTGGATGATGCGGCATGTGCGAAGTACTTCACTATGATGCTTGAAGGAACGGCCCACACTTGGTTAAAAAGCTTACCGGCCAATTCTATCAGTTCATGGGCCCAATTATGAGCCCGGTTTATCAGTAACTTCAAGGATACATGTAAGCAGCCTATGTCGATAGTGGACTTAGCTGCCTGCGTCCAGGAGGAAGGAGAATCAACGACTCATTGGGTGCTCCGGGTCTCACAAGTGTTGCATTCATCAGACCGCATCAACGCTGACACTGTAGTCCTAACCCTAGAAGGCAACTGCCGGTTTGGGCCCCTAAAGCTGAAGTTGGGACGGATGAAGCGCCATTGCACTGACATGGGGACCCTCATGGCTGCTTTGGTACAGTATGCTGACTCTGATAGTACCAAGGATCCCGAATCTGATGATGACAAGGCAGGGAAGGGAAAGAGGAACAACAACTCCAAAGGTGAGCAGCATCACTTGGTAGGTAACGGTAGCAGAGGCAAGCGTAAAGCAGATGGCAGCATGGACTTCGTGGCTAATACCAATGCGCAGGACAAGGGTCAGCGACGCAAGGGTAAACCGCCGAATCATGGTGGAGCACCTAACCCTAAACCGGACCGCTTAAATTATCTATTGAACCATCGCTGTCCAAAGCATGGGACGAAGGAGGTGCCAGCAAACCACCTTTGGAAGGATTGCTTCATTATGCAGGAGTTCAAGAATTCTAATGCTTTCCGGTATGATCATGGCTCCGGCGGTGGCTCAGGATCTGGGCCGGGTTACGGTGGAGGAAATTCCGGTTCAGGATTTAATGGTAATCCGGGCGGACATAACAATCAAAATAATCAAAATAACCAGGGTGGTTACAACCGGCAGGAGCAACAGTCGGGTTACCAGAGCAACCCGAAGCGGTTGAATAGTGGGCAGTACCATGTCCTCACCACTAGCTTGGACAAGAGAGACCGGAAGGTTCAGAGGCGGGCAGTCAACTCTGTTGAACCGGTCGTGCCCCATTATCTACGCTGGTCTGAACAGCCAATCATATGGAGCTGAGAGGATCACCCTCCCCAGGTTGATAATTCGGGTCAGTTGGCTCTGGTGGTGGCGCCTCAGGTGGTAGGTTACAAGTTCACCAAGGTGCTCATGGATGGAGGGATCAGCATTAATATCTTGTACTGTGAGACCTTCCGTCGTATGGGACTAACAGATAAAAATCTCAAACCGTCCAATACGGTGTTCCATGGTGTGGTACTTGGCAAGTCAGTATATCCTGTTGGTAAGATAGCTCTGGAAGTGGCCTTTGGAGATGATCATGATTCCAGGTTGGAAACATTGACGTTTGAAGTGGTGAAAATCCAAAGTCCATATCACGCCCTGTTTGGGCGACCGGCCTACGCCAAGTTTATGGCACGACCCTGTTATGTGTATTTGCAGCTCAAGATGCTGGGTCACAAGGGGACAATAATGGTCCACGGAAGCCACAAAATCGCTTTGGAGTGCGAGGAAGGAGATGCGGCCTACGCAGAGTCGGTTTGTGCCACCGAGGAGCTGAAGTATTATAAGGACAATGTTGATCCGGCAGACATGACTCCATTAAAGAAGCCAACTACGGAGCATGATCCGGCCCTGAAGTTCAAATCGGCAGCTGAAACTAAACTTGTTGACTTCGTGCCTGGCGTTTCGTCCAAGCAGCTCAGCATCAGTACCAACTTGGATCCGAAATAGGAAAGCGCGCTCATCGAGTTCATCTGTGAGAATCGGGACATTTTTGCATGGAAGCCCTCTGACATGCCAGGTGTACCGAGGCAACTCGCTGAGCACACCCTTAATGTGGATCCTGAATACAAACCGGTGAAACAGTTCCTCCGCAGGTTTAACGAAGAAAGACGCAAGGCGATTGGAGAAGAGGTAGCCAGGCTTTTAGCAGCTGGCTTTATTATTGAAGTTTTCCACCCTGAGTAGCTTGCCAATCCAGTGCTGGTCCTTAAGAAAAATGGCACCTGGCGCATGTGTGTGGATTACACAGATCTTAATAAGGCTTGTCCAGCAGATCCTTTTGCCCTCCCCCATATTGATCAAATTATTGATGCTACGGCGGGTGTGGGGACCCTGACTCATAAGTCGTGATCACCGAATGCACGTGTACAGTGATCCCAGAGATCAATGCTCACTAAACACACAGAGGCTAAATAACAAGAGTCTTACATCCATACATATCGTCTTACACAAATTATGACCATTTTGGTCAAGTCTTACATAGATAAAGCCACAACGACTGAATACCAAATAAACTTAAACAGCGGAAATCTTCGTCGATAAGTAGAACCCATGCCATCTGCCCTAACCCTACAGGTATTCTGACTGGGAAACGTCCTACTTCGAATGCTCATCTTCAAAGAACTCTTCTTCGAACTCTTGTTCTTCCATGCCTGGCCAATTAAATAACCAGTGGCAAGCCAATGAGTACTTTGAATGTACTCGCAAACAACCCATGTTTTGGTTCAAGGTACAACAATGCATGATATAGGTAAATCTTTGTGGAAAGCTAGTTTTGAGTGTAATGACATGTTCAATAACTTGCAAGACATGCAAAAGGAGAATTCAAGTAACCATGAGGGCAGGTTACAGATATCAACATAAATAGAGTGGGCATCAACGCAACTCAGTCATGTCAAGTCCCTTGACTTCACCCAAGTAGATCTTCCCACTTATCCAAACACACACACACTGGTTTGCAAACATGTGGACGTAATTTAAGCAGCACCGCCCAACTGTCCTTGACCGTGGACACGGCTATTCGAATAGTTTTACACTCTGCAGAGGTTGCACACTTTATCCACAAGATCCGGGGAGCTTCCGTGTCATCCACGACCCGCGGTACCTCAAGTACCCGGGGTAAGCACCCGATCACTATCTTTCCCTAGACGACACTAACATGGAGTCCACTCGATTGGTAGTAACCCCGTGCCCAACATTTCACAACTTTAAAAATGGTGGAGCCTTGCTCCCATATTCATCACATACTACTGGCACGGGGTACCAACGGTGTGTCCGGTGCCCCATAAAAATGTTCTTGGCCACCCTACCTGGCACGGCCCCGTCCCGAGAGAGCGCGCCAACAACTCTCCCGTCACTAGTAATGCGGGCTCCAAGCTAGTATCGGCCTAGGTAATCAATAATGCCCTTTCCCATACAAGGGTAGAGTGGTTGCGCATGTAAGGTTGGGACAGTCGACAAATCTTAAATCTAATCCACTTTTGAAAACAACACACACACTTGCCTCGGTATACCACTTCGTCATCAAGTGGTTACCCATCTCATTATCTCCCTCGGGCATAAGTGGCACCCGACGGGGTTTTGAAAAGTCTTTTGAAAATACCTTGTCTCCATCACCATGCACATTCCCGTCCCTTTTTGCGTAGCAACTACTTTAGCATCCTATCTACTCCCACCAGCTTAACCCTCATAAGAAGGTAGGGTCATGCACAATGCAAGTATCAACAAGGAGGAAATGGAGGCAACCCACCAAAGTGGCTACCATCTCATCATGATTCCGATGCAACAATAATAAAGTGCTATATGAAATGCATAAAAAGGGTTTCATAGGCATGGTCAAAGGGCTACTTGCCTGGCTCAACAAAGTCTTCTGGGTCTTCAAAGTCTTCTGGTCCAAATCCTTCGTCGGCAATGCAATCTATCGTCGCAAAATAATAACGAGAAAATAAGGCAATAATAAAACAGAAAAACCAAATTGCTCGGAAAAATGTCAACTCATTTTTATTAAATACTAGGTTGAAAACTAAGAAGGGGAAAATTCCTAGTTTTGGATTTGGAGAAGCAGAATAGGAGAAATGGGTTTTCAAAGGTTTATTTAAATGCTTAAAATCACATTTAAATATTTACATTGAAGAAAAGGTTGTTGGATTTGAATGAAAGTTGCACCATAAATAGGTGGGATTATTACAAGAATTTAGGAGTTGGAATTATTGCATTTGGATAAAAAATTAATTCTGTGGAATTTTTGGAAAAGCCACAAAAAAGAAAAAGAAAAAGGGCACTGTGCCTGCCGGGCCAGAACAGCTGCGGGGCAGCAGGCCCGGCCAGCGGGCCGACCCAGCGGAGCCAGCGCACAACGCGCGCGCGCCCGCCCATTTCAAACCTGACGACCGGGGCCCACAGGACAGAGAGAGAGAGGGGCGCGGGAACGAGGGAGAGGATGACAGGCAGGGCCCGCCTGTCATCACTAACCTATGGACAGGGGGGTCGCGGTGCTCACGGCGAGCTCCGACAAGTGCGGGGATGGCTTTAGGGGTCTGCTGCACGTCGGTGGGTGGTGGACATGGCCGGAGGGGGTGCCTGGTTCGCCGGTGACGAGGAGCTGCGGCGGCGGAGCTTCGGGAAGCAGTGACTCCGGCCGTTTCCGGCAGCTACGGAGAGGGAGACAAGGGGGGAAATGATCAATAGGGCGCGGTGGCTCCAGATCGGGGCAGAGGAGGAGCCGGGGAGGCCTGTACCTTGCGAACTCCGGCGAGCCGAGGCGGCGGAGCTCGAGCTCGAGCGGATCTAGGGACAAATGGGTGGTGCGGGAGGTGGATTAGGATTGTGGGGGAGCGACAGGGAGTGATAGAGAGGCTCAGGGTCGCCTTTTATAGGCTGGCCGAGGTCCACCGTAGGCGCGGCCTACGGGTGTCCGCGGGATCGGCTCGGGTGTCCGTTAGAGAGGGAATGGAGGGCTCGGGGTGTTCGTGAGAGTGGTCTAGGGTGCCAGGGAGAGAGAGGAGGAGCGGGGCGAGCTGCAGGCGGGCCATAGGAGCGGCGCGAGTACTGGCCGAACGGGGCAGCGTTCTAGCGCGAGCTGCAGGAGAGAGAGAGGAAGGCGCGGGAGCAAGTGGGCGGCCTGCTGGCGTGGAGCGGACGTCGAGGGGCATCGACTGGCGCGCGGGGGAGGCTCAAGGTGGCCGGGAGGCGTGGCGTCAACGGTCGGGTGCCCTGCCAGGCGCTCCAGAGCATGACTTTGGCCGGCATCCACGGCTTTCCCGTGTCCGCGCATGTCCACTTGCGTCTGGCAGTTGAAGGGGGCATGGGAAAAAGCTGGGGAGTGCCTTGGATGCTCTGAAAGGCTGAGAGGAGAGAGGGAGGCTGAGAGAGAGAGAGAGGAATCCACTGTCCAGAGAAGAAAAATGGGGTTCTCCCCCCTTCATCATTGCTTCCTCGGGCAGCAAAGCTCACAGGTGCTAGAGGGGGACTAGGAGGGGTCGTGGTAGAAAGTTGAGCCTATAGAGATTAGTGGAAGAGGCCAAAAATGGGATTTTTGTAAAGTGGCAAAAGGTGTTTGATGCTGGTTTAGGCAAGTAGCTGGTTTCCGTTTGCCATGAGACTCCACAGGGTGGAATGACACATATAATTAGGGTCTTCCACCAATTTTGAGCTTATTTGGGCAAAGTTGCTAATGCAACTTTTGTAAACCCTAGAAATTAGCAGAAATGAACTTGTGCACATCTAGTTGATCAAATCGTTTCTCCTTGATGCACCACTTGGTTTAGTGGCCTCATTTGGTCATATGAACATGATCACAAAAGTTGGGGTCAAGGAGAGAAAGTTGGTAGTACAAAGTTGTTCAAATTTGATTCTGGTCAGAGAGGGTTTTGGTGCATTTTTGTGAACCAAACTGACCTTAATTGAGATGAGGATTTGCAAGGTGACCACAATATGCATTTGTGACTTGCTGGATTTTCCTTGGATTTTTATGAAAATATTTCCTGTAGAAATATTTCAAATCCTTGAAATGGGCAAAAATAGTTTTGGGAGGTTTTGTCCAATATTCTGAACATGACCATGTGTTGAAACTCCTATATATGGAAAATATATCTCCACTGAGCTTCCCTGATTTTTGTCAAATATTTTTGAAACATTAAAATATTTTTTCCCTATTAAAGACCATTTCTGGCCTTAAGAAAAAGCTTTTAAATAAAATAGGAAAATAACTGTTAAAATTATATTTTTGTGGTTTATGGGAATCCTATATCTAATAGGTTTCAAATATACTCTTTGAAATATTTTTCATACCCCAAATCAAGTACTTGTAGTGCAAACCTCAACTCAAGGGTTTTTGGAAAACTAAATTTTGAAAATACTATTTGGCCAAATTATTTTTGTAGGAAAATACTATACTGTATTATACACATGGCATGATCATTGGGCAGAAGTTTGGGGCAAGGAGATGAAGTACAGAAGGTGGATTAGTTGACTTTAAAGAGCACTTGAAAAAAAATCACTCAGAGAAAACCAACTCCCAAATAAAAGCCAAAATAATGCAAAAGTTTTTGTTGGTCCAATTTTTTTATGTTTTAATAATGAAAATGACATGTTACAGAAGGCAGGGTGTGACAGACCTACCCCCCTTACAAGAATCTCGTCCCCGAGATTCCTAAACTAGGATTTAAAGAGCTATGGAAACTCGGATCTAAGGTAGTTGTCACGTTCCTAGGTTGCTTCTGCTTCAGTGTGGTTGCTCCACTAGACCTTGAAGTACTTAATGGTGCGGCTTCGAGTGCGTTGTTCAGCCTCGTCCAAAATACAGATGGGTGTCTCGCGGTAGGTAAAATCAGGCTGAAGGTCAATGGCTTGGTGATCGACGTCCTTGTAAAGATCATGTTTGTCTGGAACTTGGAGACACTTCCGGAGTTGTGACACGTGGAATACGTTGTGCACATCGGATAGTTCAGGTGGCAGTTCCAACTGGTAAGACACTTCTCCGCGTCGTGCGGTGATCTCGAAGGGGCCAATAAACCTTGCTGCGAGCTTTCCCTTAACGTGGAAACGCTTGGTTCCCTTAAGGGGAGTTACTCGCAGGTATACATGGTCTCCGACTTGGAAGTCTACTTGTCGGCGACGAGTGTCAGCATAGCTCTTCTGCCTCGACTTGGTGGTCTTCAGTTGCTCTTTGACTAGCTGAACTTGCTCTTCTGCTTCACGGAGGATATCGGGCCCAAATACTAGTCCTTCTCCGGTTTCTGACGAATTAAGGGGTGTGCGGCACTTTCGTCCGTATAACACCTCAAATGGTGCCATCTGAAGGCTTGACTGATAACTGTTGTTGTAGGAGAACTCGGCAAAAGGGAGGCAATCTTCCCACTTAGCTCCATATGCTAAGACACACGCTCGGAGCATATCTTCGAGTATCTGATTCACTCGTTCTGTCTGACCTCCGGTCTGTGGGTGGAAGTCAGTGCTGAAGGACAACTTGGTCCCCATGGCCTCTTGGAACTTCTTCTAGAACCTTGAGGTAAACTGGGTTCCTCGATCTGACACAATCTCCTTGGGAATACCATGAAGACTTACGTTTCTGTTGATGTATAGAGTCGCTAGCTAGTTGCCATCATAGGTAGTCTTCATAGGAATGAAATGGGCTACTTTAGTCAAATGATCGACTATGACCCAGATGGAGTCATGTCCCTTGTTTGACCTAGGTAGTCCAGTGATGAAATCCATTCCGGCTTTATCCCATTTCCACTCGGGTACCTTGAGTGGTTGGAGCAATCCAGCAGGTCGCTGATATTCAGCTTTGACCCTTTGGCATACATCACACTTTGCAACATAGGTGGCAATCTCCCTTTTCAACCCGTGCCACCAAAATCTTTCCTTTAGGTCTTGATACATGTTGGTCCCTCCAGGATGGATGGAATACGGGGTGTCATGAGCTTCTTGCAAGATCAATTTCTTGAGCTCAATCTTATTGGGTACGCAAATGCGATTCCCAAACCACACAATTCCTTGCTCATCCTCTGAGAATCCTGGTACCTTGCCTGCCTTGATCTTCCTCTTGATGCCTTCAATACTTTCGTGTCCCTTCTGAGCTTCCTTAATATCATCCATCAGGGTAGCCTTGACTTCAAGGTTGGCTAAGAATCCTGGTGCAACCAGTTCCAACCCGAAGCTTTCAAGTTCTACATACAAGGCGGGTAGCCTGTCCTTAAGCATAGCATTCAGGGAACAAGCCTTCCTACTTAATGCATCTGCTACCACATTATCCTTTCCAGGGTGGTATTGAACACTAAGGTCATAATCCTTGATCAACTCTAGCCATCTTCTTTGCCTCATGTTCAATTCCTTCTGAGTGAAAATATACTTCAAACTTTTGTGATCCGTGTATATCTCACACCGCTTCCCTAGGAGGTAATGTCGCCATGTTTTCAGCGCATGAACTACAGCTGCCAACTCGAGGTCATGAGTAGCATAGTTCTCTTCATGAGGCCATAGTTTCCTTGAAAGGTAAGCTACGACTCTGCCCTCTTGCATCAGAACACCTCCCAGTCTGGTTCTTGACGCATCACAATATATCACAAACTCCTTGTGTATATCTGGTGTGGCCAGCACTGGGGCGGTGGTCAGTCTCTTCTTCAGCTCCTGGAAGCTCTCTTCGCACTTCGGCGTACATTCAAACTTCTTGTCCTTCTTCAAGAGCGGAGTCATGGGTCGGGCAATGCTTGAGAGTCCTTCAACGAACTTGCGGTAATATCCTGCAAGTCCAAGGAAGATTCTGACTTCCTTCACATTGCTTGGGGATTGCCATTCAGTTATGGCTTCAATCTTAGCGGGATCGACCGACAATCCTTTTTCGGTCAAAACATGACCCAAGAATCCAACTTCACACAGCCAAAAGTCGCACTTGCTGAACTTGGCATACAGTCGGTGCTCTCGAAGCTTGTCTAGGACCATCCTCAAGTGTTGCTCGTGCTCTTCTTCCGTCTTCGAGAAGACAAGAATGTCATCAATGAAGACAACGACAAACCTGTCCAAATATTCCATGAAGACCTTATTCATGAGATACATGAATTAAGCTGGGGCATTGGTCAATCCAAAGGACATGACCATGCACTCATATAGGCCATATCTGGTTACAAATGCCGTCTTCGGAATATCTTGGGGTCTGATTTTCAGCTGGTAGTACCAAGATCTGAGGTCAATCTTGGAGAACACCTTGGCCCCATTGAGTTGATCAAACAAATCTTCAATCTTGGGAAGTGGATACTTGTTCTTGATTGTAACTTCATTGAGGGAGCGCTCATCAATGCATAAGCGGATGGTACCGTCCTTCTTTGCCACAAACAGAATAGGTGATCCCCAAGGGGAGGCACTAGGGCGGATAAATCCCTTCCTCAACTGCTCTTCCAGTTGCTTCTTCAACTCTGCTAACTCTTCCGATCCCATTCTATAAGGCTTCTTATAGATGGGTCCAGCTCTGGGTATGAGCTCGATGATGAACTTAATGTCTCGGTCTAGAGGCATTCTCGGTAGCTCATCAGGAAAGACATCGGGGTATTCGCATACCACCGGCACTTGCTCCAATCCGACTTCAGTCAAACAGTTGAATTGGTTGGCTTGAGCAGAGGAGCGGTTGGAGGCAAATTTAACTTCGACTCCTTGGTCATTGGTTACAGTGACGGTCCGGTTGGCGCAATCTAACAAGCCTTGGTGCTTGATGAGCCAATTCATTCCTAATATCACATCCAAGCCTTGTGATCTTAAGACGATAAGGTCTGCTAGGAAGTCTACCCCATTAATGACAATCCCAACTCCTTTACATCCTATCTTGGCTCTCATCTCTGCTCCGGGGGTTTGTACCACCATAGGGTTATTCAGGGGTGTAGGGGTCATGCCACTCTTTAATGCAAACTCATGGGTGAAAAATGAATGCGTGGCTCCACAATCAAACAAGACAGTTGCAGGTGCTGAGTTGACAAGGAACGTACCCAGCACGACGTCCGGGTCTTCCTGGGCTTCTTCTGCAGTGACATGATTCACATGACCCTTGCCATTGTTGGGCGGGTTGCGAGGAGCTTGGTTCCTTGGTGGCATTCCACGGCCTTGCCCTGGGTTCTGCACATTGGGGCGCGGGGCGTCGGGCTTCTTGTTGGGGCAATACTTGGAGTAGTGTCCTGCCTGACCACATCCGAAGCAAGTGACTTGATTGGGGTTGCTTCCCTTGTTGGCATTGTTATTGGGGTTGTCATACTGTTGAGGCTGATAGTTGGTGCGGGGTGCAGGGGCTCTTGGCTGCTCATAGGTTGGCTTGGCCGGGGCTGGCTGCCATTGGCGAGGTTTCTGGTTGCTGGAGCTACCCTTGCTGATCATCTTGCTCTTATGGGTATCATCCAAAGCACGTCGCTTGTCCTCAAGCATGAGTGCCTTGTTAACCAGATCAGGAAAGGTTGGGCAGTCACACACAACAAGCGAGTACTGCAGAGTCTGGTTAAGGCCTTCCATGAAGCGCTCTCTTTTGGCAGCATCAGTGCTGACATCCTCAGGAGCATACCTAGACAGAACACTGAAATTCTGCATGTACTCCTTGACAGTGCTACTTCCTTGCTTCAGGGCTCGGAACTCACGCTTCTTGATGGCCATGATTCCGGAAGGAATATGGGCCTTGCAGAATTCTGCCATGAAGTCATTCCAAGTGATGTTTTGCCCAGCATGCATGACCTTGAATCCATCCCACCAAGCTCTGGCAGTTCCCCCAAGACAGTGGGCAGCATATGACACCCTCTCACGGTCTTCAGTGCAGCCGACTAGTTCCAACAGATCCTCAATGGTGCGGACCCAGTCATCTGCATCCAGGGGTTCAGCAGTCTTGATGAAGGTGGGTGGTGCATGCTTCTTGAACTCTGCCAACATGGAACGTCCATTGTCGTTCCCCGCCGGCTGGCGGTTGACAGCCTGGGCAATCATCTGGAGGGCTGCAGTGTTGGCTTGGCGTTCGTCTCGGAAGGCTTGGAGAAGCTGAGCCATGTCCATGTTTGGAGGTGGTGGCGGTGGTGGAGCCTGCCGTTGGGTTTGGTCCCGACTAGCTCCTGCTCCGGCTTCTTGCTGCTGAGTAGAGGCACCAGTACGTGTTACAACAGGCATCCTGTTGGAGCGGTCAAGGTCTCATGATTGGGAAAGATGAGGGAAAGAAGTATAGATGGAATGCCTAGTGAGGGGGTGGGCATGACACAATTTTAAGTTAAGCAAGGGCCAGAAGGGCCAAACTCATGCATTAAGACCAAATGGGTGATGTAGTCGTTTACAAGTTCCTGAAGGAAAGCACGTCTTCCACCAAAACAAGTTGAAAGCAAACATAACACAACATGGTTTTGATTTGAACCATTACATGGACTCGACTTCACACAAGGGGTACACGACCTATCCTACACTAAGGGTTGCGGACTGGCCCATCCTAGTCCCGAACGGTGTCTAAGTGGTGGAATGCTCGGTCGTGTAGTCCGGCTCCTCTGGGTCTTCCTCCTCATCTTCATCTGTCTCAGTATCTTCGTCACTTGAGGGAATGGGGGAGTGGAGGAGCTGAACACGGTGCTGCTTCGCCGGTGGCACCATGAAGAGGTTGCGATATTCCTTCGCCGTCATACAGCGTGGCTGAGATGATCCCTTGGCATGCGTAGCCTGTGGGGGTCGCCCGCCTCGATAGGAAACAACGGGCTGTCTAGGGGGTGCACCATCCTTCTTGATCCTGTCCGCCTTTGTCTGAGCTAGGCAGAGGAGTTCCTTGGTCTCATGAAGTTCCCTTTGAAGCTCCATCGACTCCGAGGCCAAGTGTTGTGCCAGACTATCAGCACACAAGCTGAAGTAGGTCTGGAAATGGAGGGGAAGCCCCTCGTCCATGGGTGGAGCTGGTGCACTGCTCTCGTCATCACCCTCCTTATGATAAGGTAGGTAACGAGTGGCTGGCTCACTTGCCATCCCTAGCAGAAGATCTCAAAGGTGAGTCAGCGCCTTGAGTGCAGCAATCTCAACGGCGAGGAGCAGGGTCGCCATCTGTGGTCCTTCAAAGAACCAGCTTGTCGGAGAGTCGTTCGCCCTCACGACTACCTCCATGTGATACTCCTTCGTGGTGCTGTCGATCCAGTGCTCATGATAGGAGAAGGTGGGGGATCGAGTGAACTGGCACTTCTTGAGGCTGTCCTCAAGGAGCACGGGAAATCCAGTGGTTAGGAGGTCCTCGGGTACGACGGCCATCTACAAAAGTGGAAAGGGAAGGGTCAATAGAGGAGATACGACCCATGTTTGGGATATTACTAGAATGCGTAGGTATATAGGTAATTTTGGAGATAGTCTCACTCTAACTAACGTCCATGCTAACTAAGGTTTCCTACAGTCAGGATGGCTCTGATACCAGCTATGTGGGGACCCTGACTCATAAGTCGTGATCACCGAATGCACGTGTATAGTGATCCTAGAGATCAATGCTCACTGAACACACAGAGGCTGAATAACAAGAGTCTTACATCCATACATATCGTCTTACACAAATTATGACCATTTTGGTCAAGTCTTACATAGATAAAGCCACAAGGGCTGAATACCAAATAAATTTAAACAGCGGAAATCTTCGTCGATAAGTAGAACCCATGCCATCTGCCTTAACCCTATAGGTATTCTGACTGGGAAACATCCTAGTTCACATGTTCGTCTTCAAAGAACTCTTCTTCGAACTCCTGTTCTTCCATGCCTGGCCAATTAAATAACCAGTGGCAAGCCAATAAGTACTTTGAATGTACTCGCAAACAACCCATGTTTTGGTTCAAGGTACAACAATGCATGATATAGGTAAATCTTTGCGGAAAGCTAGTTTTGAGTGTAATGACATGTTCAACAACTTGCAAGACATGCAAAAGGAGAATTCAAGTAACCATGAGGGCAGGTTACAGATATCAACATAAATAGAGTGGGCATCAACCCAACTCAGTCATGTCAAGTCCCTTGACTTGACCCAAGTAGCTCTTCCCACTTATCCAAACACACACACTGGATTGCAAACATGTGGACGTAGTTTAAGCAGCACCGCCCAACTGTCCTTTACCGTGGACACGGCTATTTGAATAGTTTTACACTCTGCAGAGGTTGCACACTTTACCCACAAGATCCGGGGAGCTTCTGTGTCATCCACGACCCGCGGTACCTCAAGTACCCGGGGTAAGCACCCGATCACTATCTTTCCCTAGACGACACTAACATGGAGTCCACTCGATTGGTAGTAACCCCCGTGCCCAACATTTCACAACATTAAAAATGGTGGAGCCTCACTCCCATATTCATCACATACTACTGGCACAGGGTACCAACGGTGTGTCCGGTGCCCCATAAAAATGTTCTTGGCCGCCCTACCTAGCATGGCCCCGTCTCGAGAGAGCGCGCCAACAACTCTCCCGTCACTAGTAATGCGGGCTCCAAGCTAGTATCGGCCTAGGTAATCAATAATGCCCTTTCCCATACAAGGGTAGAGTGGTTGCGCATGTAAGGTTGGGACAGCCGACAAATCTTAAATCTAATCCGCTTTTGAAAACAACACACACACTTGCCTCAGTATACCACTTCGTCATCAAGTGGTTACCCATCTCATTATCTCCCTCGGGCATAAGTGGCACCCGATGGGGTTTTGAAAAGTCTTCTGAAAATACCTTGTCTCCATCACCATGCACATTCCCGTCCCTTTTTGCGTAGCAACTACTTTAGCATCCTATCTACTCCCACCGGCATAACCCTCATAAGAAGGTAGGGTCATGCACAATGCAAGTATCAACAAGGAGGAAATGGAGGCAACCCACCAAAGTGGCTACCATCTCATCATGATTCCGATGCAACAATAATAAAGTGCTATATGAAATGCATAAAAAGGGTTTCATAGGCATGGTCAAAGGGCTCCTTGCCTGGCTCAACAAAGTCTTCTGGGTCTTCAAAGTCTTCTGGTCCAACTCCTTCGTCAGCAACGCAATCTATCGTCGCAAAATAATAACAAGAAAATAAGGCAATACTAAAACAGAAAAACCAAAGTGCTCAAAAAAATGTCAACTCATTTTTATTAAATACTAGGTTGAAAACTAAGAAGGGGAAAATTCCTAGTTTTGGATTTGGAGTAGCAGAATAGGAGAAATGGGTTTTCAAAAGTTTATTTAAATGCTTAAAATCACATTAAAATATTTATAGTGAAGAAAAGGTTGTTGGATTTGAATGAAAGTTGCACCATAAATAGGTGGGATTATTACAAGAATTTAGGAGTTGGAATTATTGCATTTGGATAAATAATTAATTCTGTGGAATTTTTGGAAAAGCCATAGAAAAGAAAAAGAAAAAGGGCACTATGCCTGCCGGGGCCAGAACAGCTGCGGGGCAGCAGGCCCAGCCAGCGGGCTGACCCAGCCAAGCCAGCGTGCAACGCGCGCGTGCCCGCCCATTTCAAACCTGACGGCCGGGGCCCGCAGGACAGAGAGAGAGGGGTGCGGGAACGAGGGAGAGGATGACAGGTGGGGCCCGCCTGTCATCACTAACCCGTGGACAGGAGGGTCGCGATGCTCACCGGCGACGATGCAGGCCACGGCGAGCTCCGGCGAGTGCGGGGATGGCTTTATGGGGCTGCCGCACGTCGGTGGGTGGTGGACTTGGCCGGCGGGGGTTCCTGGTTCGCTGGTGACGAGGAGCTGCGGCGGAGGAGCTTCGGGAGGCAGTGACTCCGGCCGATTCCGGCAGCTACAGAGAGGGAGACAAGGGGGGAAATGATCAGTAGGGCGCGGTGCCTCTAGATCGGGGCAGAGGAGGAGCGGGGGAGGCCTGTACCTCACGAACTCCGGTGAGCCGAGGTGGCAGAGCTCGAGCTCGATCTCGAGCTCGAGCGGATCTGGGGACAAATGGGTGGTGTTGGAGGTGGATTAGGAGTGTGGGGGAGCGACAGGGAGTGATAGAGAGGCTCGGGGTCGCCTTTTATAGGCTGGCCGAGGTCCACCGTAGGCGCGGCCTATGGGTGTCCGCGGGATCGGCTCGGGTGTCCGTTAGAGAGGGAATGGAGGGCTCGGGGGTGTTCGTGAGAGTGGTGTAGGGTGCCAGGGAGAGAGAGGAGGAGCGGGGCGAGCTGCAGGCGAGCCATAGGAGCGGCGCGAGTATTGGCCGAACGGGGCGGCGTTCTGGCGCGAGCTGCAGGAGAGAGAGGAAGGCGCGGGAGCATGTGGGCGGCCTGCTGGCGTGGAGCGGACGTCGAGGGGCATCGACTGGCGCGCGGAGGAGGCTCGAGGTGGCCGGGAGGCGCGGCGTCAATGGTCGGGTGCCCTGCCAGGCGCTCTAGAGCGCGACTTTGGCCGGCATCCGCGGCTTTCCCGTGTCCGCGTGCATCCACTTGCGTCTGGCAGCTGAAGGGGGCATGGGCAAAAGCTGGGGAGTGCCTTGGATGCTCTGAAAGGCTGAGAGGAGAGAGGGAGGCTGAGAGAGAGAGAGGAATCCACTGTCCAGAGAAGAAAAATGGGGTTCTCCCCCCTTCATCATTGCTTCCTCGGGCAGCAAAGCTCACAGGTGCTAGGGGGGGACTAGGAGGGGTCGTTGTAGAAAGTTGAGCCTACAGAGATTAGTGGAAGAGGCCAAAAATGGGATTTTTGTAAAGGGGCAGAAGGTCTATGGTGCTAGTTTGGGCAAGTAGATGGTTTCCGCTTGCCATGAGACTCCATAGGGTGGAATGACACATATAATTAGGGTCTTCCACCAATTTTGAGCTTATTTGGGCAAAGTTGCCAATGCAACTTTTGTAAACCCTAGAAATTAGCAGAAATGAACTTGTGCAGATCTAGTTGATCAAATCATTTCTCCTTGATGCACCACTTGTTGTAGTGGCCTCATTTGGTCATATGAAGATGATCACAAAAGTTGGGGTCAAGGAGAGAAAGTTGGTAGTACAAAGTTGTTCAAATTTGATTCTGGTCAGAGAGGGTTTTGGTGCATTTTGGTGAACCAAACTGACCTTAATTGAGATGAGGATTTGCAAGGTGACCACAATATGCATTTCTGACTTTCTGGATTTTCCTTGGATTTTTATGAAAATATTTACTGTAGAAATATTTCAAATCCTTGAAATGGGCAGAACTAGTTTTGGGAGGTTTTGTCCAATATTCTGAACATGACCATCTGTTGAAACTCCTATATGGAAAATATATGTCCACTGAGTTTCCCTGATTTTTGTCAAATATTTTTGAAACATTAAAATAATGTTTCCCTATTAAAGACCATTTCTGGCCTTAAGAAAAAGCTTTTAAATAAAATAGGAAAATAACTGTTAAAATTATATTTTTGTGGTTTATGGGAATCCTATATCTAATAGGTTGCAAATATACTCTTTGAAATATTTTTCATACCCCAAAACAAGTACTTGTAGTGCAAACCTCAACTCAGGGGTTTTTGGAAAACTAAATTTTGAAAATACTATTTGGCCAAATCATTTTTATAGGAAAATACTATACTGTACTATACACGTGGCATGATCATTGGGCAGAAGTTTGGGGCAAGGAGATGAAGTACAGAAGGTGGATTAGTTGACTTTAAAGAGCACTTGAAAAAAAATAACTCAGAGAAAACCAACTCCAAAATAAAATCCAAAATAATGCAAAAGTTTTTGTTGGTCCAATTTTTTTATGTTTTAATAATGAAAATGAAATGTTACAAAATGCAGGGTGTGACAGTGGGTTGTGAGCGTTTGAGTTTTTTGGATGCATATTCTGGCTATCATCAGATCAAAATGGCAGTTAAGGACCAGGAGAAGACGGCATTCATAACTCCCTTTGGAGCCTTCTGCTATGTGTCTATGCCCTTTGGGCTCAAGAGTGCCTAGGCAACTTATCAACGGTGTGTACAAAATTGTCTTCACAAGCAGATTGGCCGTAATGTACACGCTTACGTGGATGATATTGTGGTTAAGTCAAGGGAGAAGGAGACTTTGGTTGACGACTTGAAGGAAACCTTTGATAACCTGAGAACGTACAAGATGATGCTTAATCCGGCCAAGTGTGTCTTTAGTGTACCGGCTGGCAAGTTATTGGGTTTTTTGGTGTCCAACAGGGGAATCGAGGCTAATCCGGAGAAGATCACAGCCATTACCTCCCTAGCTAAACCGAAGTGTATCAATGATGTTCAACGCCTGGCAGGCCGGATTGCAGCATTAAGCCGGTTTATCAACCGCCTTGGTGAGAAGGCAATCCCTTTGTATCAGATATTGAAGAAGATGGATCAATTCGTCTGGAGTTCTGCTGCTGATGAAGCATTTGAGGACTTAAAGCGGCAATTGGCTAATCCGCCTGTGCTCGCCGCTCCCATGGACAAGGAGCCGTTACTGCTATATGTTGCTGCTAATGCTCGTGCGGTCAGTGTGGCTATTGTGGTGGAGCGAAAAGAGGCAGGCAAGGAGCATCCAGTTCAACGTCCGGTTTATTGTATCAGTGAGGTACTCATTGAGTCCAAGCAAAGGTATCCGCATTGGCAGAAGCTGGTATACGGAGTTTTTATGGCAAGCTGGAAGCTTAAGCAATACTTCCAAGGGCACCCCATTACAGTGGTCAGCTCTGCTCCCTTGGGGGATATCATCCAGAACCGGGAAGCGACTGGCCCGATTGCCAAGTGGGCTATAGATCTTGGGCCGCATGGGTTGAGGTATGTGCCTCGGACGGCGGTTAAGTCTCAAGCACTTGTTGATTTTATCAATGATTGGATGGAACTGCAAGCACCTAAAGAAAAGCCGGATCACACATATTGAACCATCCATTTTGACGGATCCAGGCAATTGGAAGGCTCGGGGGCTAGAGTCGTATTAACTTCCCCACGAGGTGATAAGTTTTGTTATGTTCTCCGCTTATTGTTCCCTTGTACTAACAATGCAACTGAGTATGAAGCCTTGCTCCATGGTCTTCGGATGGCTAAGGAGATGAATCTAAGTCGAGTTAAGTGCTTCGGTGACTCGGACCTCATGGCTCAACAAGTATCTGGCACTTGGGATTCCAAGGACCGACTCATGGCAGCATATCATCGTGAGGTGGATATTGTTGCAGGTCACTTTAAAGGCTATCAGGTGGACCACGTGGACCGACGGAAGAATTAAGTGGCAGACGCTTTAAGCCGGCTGGGCTCTCAGCACAAACCGGTCCCGCCCAATGTTTTTCTGGATGTGCTGCACAACCCGTCGGTCAAGCTCCCTGGTGAAGCGGATTTGGCTATTCCTGATCCGGAGGCTCAATTGGTGGCGGCTCTTCATGTCATTCCGGGTTGGACGCTTCCTTACCTGGCGTACATGAACCGGGGCGAGTTACCAGAGGATGAGACTCTGTCCCGATAGATAATCCGACGGTCCAAGTCCATGACTATTGTCAATGGCGAGTTGCATCATTGCAGTGTATCAGGGGCGTTTCAACGCTGTGTGTCTCCTGAAGAAGGCTGTGAAATTTTGCGTGAGATCCACGAAGAAGATTGTGGTCACCACGCCGGTTCAAAATCTTTGGTGGCTAAAGCGTTTCGCCATGGCTTCTATTGGTTAACTGCTCATGCTGATGCAGAGGATCTGGTCAGACGATGTGACGGTTGCCAAAAGTTTTCAAGACGTGCTCATGTGCCGGCTCAAGAATTGAGAATGATTCCAATTACTTGGCCGTTTGCGACTTGGGGGATGGATATGGTTGGGCCTTTCAAAAGGTCCAAAGATAAGAAGACCCGCCTCCTGGTGGCGGTTGACAAGTTTACAAAGTGGGTGGAGGCAGAACCTGTTAGCAAGTGTGATGCGGCCATGGCGGTTCAATTCATCAAAAAGGTGATTTTCCGGTTTGGCTTTCCACACAGTATCATCACATATAATGGTACCAATTTTTCCAAGGGTGCCATGAAGGAGTTCTGCGAACGGGAGAACATCCGGCTTGACATTTCATCAATGGGACACCCACAGTCCAATGGTCAAGCAGAAAGGGCTAATCAAGAGATCTTGAGAGGCATCAAGCCCCGACTTATGGTTCCTTTACAGAGAACACCGGGTTGTTGGGTAGAAGAGTTACCATCTGTGTTATGGAGCATCAATACTACACACAACAGATCAACAGGATACACGACGTTCTTCATGGTCTACGGAGCGGAGGCGGTTCTCCCAAGTGATATCCGTCATGACTCACCTCGTGTGGCGGCTTATGTTGAAGCGGACAACGAGACAACACGGCAAGATGCTTTGGACCGATTGGATGAAGAGCGTGACATAGCAGTTGCTCGCTCGGCGATTTACCAACAGGATCTTCGTCGTTATCACAGTCGCCGAGTTAGAACCAGAACCTTTCAAGAGGGAGATTTGGTGCTTCGGCTCATCCAAGATCAGACTGATATGCATAAGTTATCCCCACCTTGGGAGGGGCCTTTCGTGGTTAGCAAGAATCTGCATAATGGGTCATACTATCTGATCGATATTCGAGAGCATAAAGACTCACGTACATCAGAGGAGGAGACCAATAGGCCGTGGAACATAGCTCATCTTCGGCCTTACTATACCTGAGCCATTGGCTCTACTTATGTACATATTACGATGATGTATATATTATGATTAATATAATAAACCGGAACCTCGGCTAAAGCGGGGTATCTGTTCTTTTACATCATGTGTGGTTACACAGAGTTGTTCTAAAGTGGCCTCCGGTTTACCCCTTGAGTTAGCTTTTCAAAGCATCATGTAATATCACTTTGGGTCTTGGTCGTATCCGAACCAATGCAACACCTTTTGATAGGCGAAAGCCACCACATCACTTGGGGGCTTGGTCATATCCAAACCAATGCAACACCTTTCGATAGGAGAAAGCCACCAGATCACTTGGGGACATGGTCAAGTCTGAACCAGTAACGCCTCTCGATCGGCCTAAGGCTACAAAATCACTTGGGGGCTTGGTCGAACCTGAACCATTGCCATGCCTCTTGATCGGCATAAATGCCACGGTTTCATTTGGGGACCTGGCTGATTTGAACCATAGCTACACCTATTGGGAGCTTGGTCGTGTCCGACCATGGTAACACCATCTGATCGGCTCAAATAAGCCTCTTTTTGCAAACGGTTTTATCGTTGCCTTTGCTTCACAATTTTCTTTGATAGATATTTCTTTCTTTTTGTTGCATTTTTTAAACTGACAAAGTTTTAAACCGGTTCAAACTGTCAATTGACGGAACACGATCCATTTTTAATCCGGAGACTATTTGGCCGGTTTGATTTTTTTACTAACATCCTATTACGGAGTAACGCGGTGTTTTATTATAACCCGGCGTGGTTTACATGGTAAACCGACATTATATATATACAGGAGCTACTATCTCCTCCAACAGCGTGGGTTTACAAACCTCCACTTCAAGATTGGCCAAGCCAACTTCATGCCCAACGATGGAAGGTATTATGTATCCCAAAGATTTGATCATATGCTTAAATTTCAGATATTTTGATTTCATATATGCAGACATCATACTCCACCTGACGGTACAACCGCGGTGGCACTTCATGATTTTTTGTATTGCAGAAAATACTTTGGAAAGTTCATCACCCAAAGGAAGAACAAATTGCAGTAATTATGCACAAAAGCATATCAAAATCAAGAGTATCGGCTAGCCTATTACAAGGCAACACGGTGCCCAAAATAAGATCATTGTTTTTTTCACAAAGGAGAAGCAGTTTAAACCGGCTTCTGGTTCAAGCTTGGTCACCAGCCTGGCCTGATGGTTGTGGGTCATCCCGCGCCGCTTCAACTTCAACTTCTCTACCCAGCGGCTGGAAATCAACAGTTGTCCAGTCGATTCCCATTAATGCTTGAAAGACAGCTTCATCATGGATCAGCAACGACGGTTCAATATCGGGAGCGTAAGTATGCTTACGGATTGGCGGGATAAGGTTTTCCGCTTCAGGAATGGGTGCAACTACTCGCTTGTTTTGGTTGTCATATTGGGCTTGATAATGAGACAAGTCTGCTTCTTCAACCAATTGACAAGCTAGCGGATGCACCTCCCAGTTTATTGCTCGCAGATCCGCTTCACTAAACTCTGACCCATCTTCCTTCAAGCTAGGATAGCCCTGAGCCGCTTCAACAGGATCAAAGTCCGGCACCCAAGCTTTTGCCCGAATTAAGGCGTTGATCGCGCCGGTTCGAGTAGCAGATTTCTTCAGCTCTTCAACCCGGGCAGGAAGCATCGATAGTCTCTTCAGAGTGTCCTAAATCAAAGTGGGCGCCGGATTGTTGTGGGATGCTGCAGAGATGATCTGATGTGCACCAGTGTACAGTTGTTCGGTCAAGGTGTAGGCGGCTTTCAATTTCTTCCGCACATCTGACCCCAAGTGACCAACGCGTGTCCCTGAAATATTACAAAGGGTTAACAAACCGGCAGCTCTATAAGACGGCCGAATCAATCCAGAAATCAAACCAGCTTACCAAAGATAGCAGCGGTCATGGCATGCACTTGCTGCTTTATGCTGGTCAGTTCGTCCACCACCGGTTTCAGTGCAGCCTCGGCATCTTCTGCTCGTTTGGTTAAAGCGGATTTTTCAGTGGCCCAATCCGCCCGCTTCTGCTTGAAGCCCTCCTTAAGCTGTTCCATGGCACTTAAAGAGCTGGTTAATTCCTCTTTTGCTTTGGAGGTTTCAGCTTGTTGGCACTTCAGATTTTCTTGGAGATCGGCGACTTGGTTTTCCTTTGTCTTCAGCTCAGCCTGCATACAGACAGATATATGATTCCGCAAGCAGTACAACAATTGAAGTACCAACCACATAACAAGTTATGCGCTTGGCCCTTGGGGGCTAATGTATATTTGATCTTAATCTTTCAATAGATTCTAAAGTCCCAAGATCAATACAAGTATTCAACTTGGCACTTGGGGGCTAATGGCTATTTTCTCAAATAAAGATGACAATTACTTAAAGTCCCGGTTTAACTACGCTAAGTTGAACCGGTCCTTGGGGGCTACATCAGCGAATTCCGAAGTATGGAGATTTATGTTTGCAAGTCATGGTTTGAAAGAAGATTCTAAACCGGCCCTTGGGGGATAGGAGAATTAACAAGATTGAAATGTCCAAACAGGGAAAAGCACATGGAAGTTACCTCAAATTTCTCTTTCATCATATTCACTAGACCAGCTTCATAATCACGGCTGGTATACAGCCGGTTCAGATAGCCAGCATGAAGATCTTGGGCATTCAGAGCAGCATAGGTCGCCAAGTCAACATTCCACTTGCCTTTGCCCATGGCAGCAAATTCTTCTTTGGCGGTATGCTTAGATAAAGCAACAGGATTGCTGGGCTCTGTACGGCCAATACCAGTAATTACAACTTCATCATCCTTCGCATCACCGGTTTGCACTGGCACAGTCGGTTTGTCAGCAGGCTGGGATGGACTGGTGGATCTCCCAAACCGGATGGGGCTTGTGGGCTGGTTGACAGGGCCTGAGGCATCAATAGGCCTTTCTTCAACAATAAAATCGTCATCCTGCTGTGGTGGATCATTGGGTATATCTTCATGAATAGCCGCTTCAAGATCTTGTGTTTTGCCCGGTTCAGGGACGGTGTCCTCCTCGGCCGCTTTATCCAAGCAAGCCTTCTTGCTCGGCCTAGGCTTGGCCCTGAAAGGAATAACAAAGTCAAATACAACATATGTTACAAGGTGATGTACCAGAAATATTATGATAAGTATAGCTTACCCAAGCACCGTTTTGAGCGGTAGCAGCTGAGTAGCCGATGACTCGCCAGAGGATGAGTGGTAAGTAACCTGATAATCGGAGTCAGATGGATTAAGAGGTTGATGAAAACAGCCCGCTTTAGGACAAGCAAATTAGAGACCTCTGAACGACGTTTCCGAACCGGACTGTTCGGTAAACCGGCGGAGGTAACTACCTGGCCGCTGTGCCGGGTTGTGCGGCGAGCTTCGTGCTGTTGGGTCTTCATAAGAAATTTGGGATCCAAGTAAGCAAGAGGATGAGAAAATTTAACCTTCCGGTTTGCCTGACGGATTTTCAGTGAAGGCAAAGGGTCTGAATCGGAAGAGAGAGTAATTACCTCTGCAGCATCAGCATGGCTGGCTTCAGCATCATCCTGACAAATATCATCATCAATAAGGAGCATGCAAAGTAAGCCAAGTGAGTCAAGCTCTACCTCAAGGTCCGGATTACCCACATCATCATCAGGGGCCGGATCAGAAGATGCAGTGGTTCTCTTCTTATGAGCAGGCCGCTTCACGACTTTAGTCTTTGGCCGGGTTGGTCGTTCCGGTTTGTCTATTTTTTCTGGCTTCTCCTGGGAAAGCTTCTTGCTCCAAAACGGATCATTGCCTTGTTTAAACAGACATTGATATTAAACAATGACCAGATATATCAATAACAGGTTTAGTAAAAAGAAAAATCAAGCTCTTACAGCTGGCGGTTTGTTGGTGGCACAGAAGGGGAGCAGGTCGGTTCAAGCACAGACGTGTTCTGGTTCATTCAGCATTTTATTCACAACCTCTGTGATTTCTTCGTCGGTGAGCTGGATGTTAGCCTGTCGCAGTGGGTCATCAACCCTTCCAGTATACTCGCACATCAAACTGGAGCGCTGACTAAGGGGAAGTATGCTCCACGATATCCAACAGCGAGCGAGATCAACCCCTGCTAAACCATTAGCCATGAAGGCTCTGAGCTTGGACAGTTGAGGAGCGTATTTGCTTCTCTCCTTGGCAGTCAACCTTTGCGGAAAGGGGTGTGTATTGCTAAGTCGCTCCGGACGAAAGACAGGCAAAGGATTTTCACCAGCAGGGGAGGTGTCTTTGCAATAGAACCATGTTTGATTCCACTCCTTGGGGTGGCTATGCAGTTTGGCGTGAGGGTACATGACCTCTTTCCTTTTCTGAATTGCCACACCACCCAATTCCGTATTGGAACCGTCAGTAAACTAAGTACGGCGGTTTAGATGGAAGCAATCTCTGAACAACTCAACTGTGGGCTCCTCTTGAAAGAACACCTCATAGAGCACTTGGAAGTGACACATGTTTGTAACAGAGTTGGGGCCAGTGTCTTGAGGGCGGAGTTGAAAATCGGCCAAAACGTCCCGGTAAAATTTAGAACCGTGCGGTTCAAAGCCCCGGGCTAAGTGGTCTACGAAAACGACAACCTCTCCTTCTTGAGGTGTGGGACGGCATTCTTTGCCAGGGACCCTCCAATGGATGGTGTTTTTGCTGCCTAAAGCGCCGATCAGGACTAAATTGTTCACTTGAGTCTCTGTGACGCGAGAAGGAACCCAGTTGCACTCATATACTTGCTTGGCCATGATCAAATCTACAAGATAGGTGATTCCGGTTCAAGAATGCATTGATTAAAGTACACTGGTATGTACAATGGTAAACCAAAGACAGCTCTATCTAAAACGGAGTTTTATGAAGCAACAACATCTGGTGGTTCAACAAGGGGACTAATGGTATATACCGGTTTGTTAAATTTTTTCTACACCAAGTTAAACCGCCGGATCTAAGGATTGAAACAGTTGAGATTGTAGATGGTTAAGTGTACAGAAACATATTTCACAAGATTTCTATACAGCGACGGGTCTGAAGCAAGTTCAGAAAAGAAGGAAAATATTCAAGGTTCAAAAAAGAACAGTACCGAATCAATGGGCAGAGATACAGGTAGATATATGGTCTTGAGGCATGTAAGTGAACGCGGATGCTAAAAACTACCACTACACAGAGCAAAGGTTCACAGGTTCATCTAAAATCTATCATATGAGTACGAAGCAGACGATGAACACTGAAGAACTTGGAAACCTTAGAACGGATCTACGGAGGAAAAGGTGAAAAACTCACCGGAGCCGAGGAAGAAACAGAAGGTCGCCGCGATGCTCTGATAAAATTAGGGTGATGCAGCGGCCAAGGTTGGAGCAGAGATCGTCGACGGCGGCAGAACTCCGAAGCTGGACGATGCGGGGAAGACGAAGCAGAAGGGCACGAAGGGGAAAAAGAAATGACCCTTCAGTCCTATTTATAAGGCAAGGGACATGTGTCAGGCGCGAAAATCAAGGGACCGTGGGTTTGGAAACGAAGCTGTCGCCTTAATTGTCGCAGACGTATTAAACAAAAAAGGTATCATGGATAAGTTTCTTTATAACAGGTGACGTCACGCCGGTTTACAACGACCAGAGAAGATGACATCACGGCGGTTCAACAAACTACAAGAAGATGTTGAAGAGGAAGTTTTTTGCTAAAGGATTGACATGAACCTGTTCAAATCAATCTGGGGCCTAATGTTGGGGATATTACTACTGGGCGTAAACCGGCCTATCTGTGCCGGGTTAACTTCATCAGTGGTTAAGTATGTTAAAGCCCATGAAGGTAGATGAGGGCTTAAAGCCCATAATCGGTTTAAGGCCTATAGCCATAAACCGGCGTTGGTATGTAACTTGTATTGTAAGTTAGGAATAAGTAGAGACCAAACCGGACACGTCTATGAGCCAGTATTGGGACTCTGTGAACCGACGGGCGTCACCCGTGTATATAAGGGGACGACCCGGCGGCGGTTCAAGGACAACAGACAACAGCTCGAGACTTAGGCAAAGCTTGTTTGCTCCCTAGTCATCGAAACCCCATCAATTCCATCACAACTAGACGTAGGCTTTTACCTTCATTGAAGGGGCCGAACTAGTATAAATTCTCTTGCTTCCTTGTGTCCGCTTTAACCCCTTCAAGCTAACCTGTTGCGATGGCTCCACGACTAAGTCCTTTCATGAGGACATCTGCCGTGACAAAACCACGACAGGTATCGAAAGATGATTTGTACATGGTAGATTTCTCAGCAGGACCACAACTTGCTGTATGTCTTCTAGCAAAAGCTTCTGAATGCTGGCTCTGGCATCGGAGGCTAGGGCATGCTGGCATGAGGAAGCTCCACACCCTTGCAAGGAAGAAGCATGTCATAGGCATCGAGGGCGTCAAGTTCAAGAAGGATCACTTATGCGGTGCCTGTGAAGCAGGAAAGATGACGAGGGCCAAGCATCCCTTGAAGACAATCATGACAACGACTCAACCCTTCGAACTGCTCCACATGGACCTTTTTGGTCCCACTCATTACTCAACTCTTACAACTACTGCTTGTCTCTATGGCTTTGTCATTGTTGATGATTATTCAAGATATACTTGGGTGCATATAATCCTCTACAAGACTGAAGTGTAGGATGTCTTCAGACGCTTCGCCAATCGAGCCATGAACAACTATGGCGTCACGATCAAGCACATCAGAAGTGACAATGGCATTGAATTCAAGAACACTGGCCTAGATACATATCTTGATACTTTGGGCATCACACATGAATTCTCAGCTCCGTACACGCCACAGCAGTATGGCGTCGTCGAACGCAAGAACAGAACACTTATTGAGATGGCTCGGACGATACTTGATGAATACAAGACTCCAAGAAAATTCTGGCCTGAAGCCATTGATACTGCATGCCATATCATCAACCATGTTTATCTTCACAAGCTTCTGAACAAGACATCCTATGAGCTCCTTACTGGCAAGAAGCCAAATGTCAGTTACTTCAAAGTATTTGGTGCCAGGTGCTGGATCAAGGATCCACATCACACTTCAAAATTTGCACCAAAAGCACATGAAGGTTTTATGCTTGGATATGAAAAGGATTCGCACTCCTACAGAGTCTTCAACCTTTTTCACTATAAAGTGGTTGAAACAGTGGATGTGCGGTTCGATGAGACTAACGGCTCACAAAGAGAGCACCTGCCAAACGTGCTAGATGAAGTTCCATCCAGTGAATCAATCAAACTTATGGGAACTGGAGAAATCATACCATCTGAATCTTAGCCTGAAGAGGAACTTATCATCTCCACACCTGATCAAACTGAAGACAATGCTCAGCCTGAAGACAATTCTTCTAACGATGACAATGATCAGCAAGAGCAAAATCTTCGTCCTGTACATCCTCGTGTTGCAAATGAAGTACATATTGAGAGAATAATTGATAGCATCAATGCACCAGGTCCACTCACTCGTTCGAGGGAAACACAGCTAGCAAATTTCTGTGGGCACTTCGCATTCGTCTCAATATCTGAACCCAAGAAAATTGAAGAAGCCTTCATGGAACCTGAATGGATTCAAGCTATGCAAGAAGAGCTTCAACAGTTTGAGCTGAATAATGTATGGGAACTGGTTAAGCGTCCTGGTCCTCGCAAGCACAATATAATAGGCACCAAATGGATATATCGCAACAAGCAAGATGAGCATGGTCAAGTTGTCAGAAACAAAGCTCGTCTCGTTGCTCAAGGGTACACTCAAGTTGAAGGGATTGACTTCGATGAAACATTTGCTCCTGTGGCTAGACTTGAAGCCATACGCATACTGCTGGCCTATGCAAATCATCATAACATTCTTCTGTATCAAATGGATGTGAAGAGCGCTTGTCTCAATGGCAAGATTGAAGAAGAAGTGTATGTTGCACAACCGCCTGGCTTTGAAGATCCAAAACATCCTGACATGGTGTACAAGCTCAACAAGGCACTGTATGGCCTCAAACAAGCCCCTCGGGCTTGGTATGACACACTCAAAGACTTCCTGAAGAGCAAACGCTTCAAACCTGGTTCCCTCGACCCCACTCTCTTCACGAAGACATATGATGGTGAACTGTTTCTGTGCCAAATATATGTGGATGGCATTATCTTCGGCTGCACCAATCAGAAATACAGTGAAGAGTTTGGATATATGATGCAAGAGCAATATCAGATGTCCATGATGGGTGAGCTGAAGTTCTTCCTTGGTCTTCAAATACGCCAGCAACGCAACGGCATCTTCATATCTCAAGAGAAGTACCTCAAAGATTGCCTAAAGAAATTTGGGATGCAAGACTGCAAAGGCTTCACGACGCCAATGCCAGCCAAACATCATCTGGGTCCCGACGATAATGGTAAAGAATTCTATCAAAAGTTATATCGCTCCATGATTGGTTCTTTACTTTATCTATGTGCATCTAGGCCACATATTATGCTTAGTGTTTGCATGTGTGCTCGATTCCAAGCGGCACCAAAGGAATCGCATCACTTAGCTGTGAAGCAAATTCTTCGATATTTGGCTTACACCCCAACATTAGGATTATGGTATCCAAAGGGCTCAGAGTTTGATCTGGTTGGATTCTCGGATGCTGATTATGCTGGTGACAAGGTGGATCGCAAGTCTACATCAGGACATGTCATTCTCTGGGATGATCACTTTTATGTTGGTCTTCAAAGAAGCAGAACTGTGTATCTCTCTCCACTGCTGAATCTGAATACATTGCTGCTGGATCTTGCTACGCTCAGCTTCTGTGGATGAGGCAAACACTCAAACACTATGGCATTCATCTGAAGCAAGTGCAACTCTACTGCGACAACGAAAGCGCCATCAAGATTGCCAACAAAGCACATTGAAATTCGTCATCACTTTCTCAGAGATCATGTTGTGAAGGAAGATATTGATATCATACACGTCAACACTTAAGAGCAATTGGCACATATCTTCACCAAGCCCTTGGATGAGAAGACGTTTTGCAAGTTACGGTGTGAGCTAAATATCTTGGAATCCTCAAATGTCCTGTGATCAAGCACACATCCTAACACTTATGCATATTGATGACTTAGATGTGCAACACACGAAGTAAAGTATATCTTCAATCAATGAAGACTTACATTCTAAGTGTGAATACATTAATGTGGAATTTGACTTCAGAGCGCCACAATAATCGTGCGCCGTGTCTGGGTCTAATACTTCCTATACGGTGGGTAACGCCACCACCAAATTTTTCTGTTTGAAGTGTTTCACTCATGGCATTATGTTTGGTATGTCTTCACATTTGGTTTGGCTTCAATCTCAACTTGTCTTCATGATTATCTTCACTATGTTGATTTGATTGTCTTTCTCATACATATATATATATATATATATACTAGTGTTCTGTCCTCTACAGCATTCACTTATAGCTATGTCTTCTTGTTGAATCTTTTGAACTAAGTGAATGTGATCGGACCCTAACCTCTCTATGCTTTCTATCTCAAACACTATCTCTCCAAATCATATGCATTCTATTGAAACTGTCGAATATCTTCTCTGCGTCCTTGCCAGCAGAAGATACAGAGACAAACATTAAGTCTGTTTTCAATGCTAAATCCTTTCACCTGAAACCCGGAGAAGTGGGAATGACCACCCGACAATCCAGGCGTGCGTGGGAACGTGGAACAACCTCCGATATGTTGCATGATAGCCACGTGCCCTTCAGATGTGAATCGCTAGGGGCACCTGTGTAATAACACTATGCCGTCCCTGTCCCTATAAATACACGCCTCACCACAGTCATTATCCTTTCTTCCACTCTCGCACAAACCCTAGTGCCACCGCTAGCCCTCGACGATGTCGGCGATGAAGCGCTTAGCTGCCGCGACCTCACCGACACCGTCTTCACCCCGGCCGCAGACATCGTCTTCTCCGTCGTCGCCATAGGTGTCCTCCGTCGCCAAGTTAGGGCAAGGACGATCGAACTGCTCGGCCTCCTCTCCCACTCCGTCTAGCAGTTCTTCGTGTGGTAAATAAAACTTCCTTTGTACGCCCCCTTTGATCCTATAGATTCATCACTTTCTACCACAAGTAGTTTCTATTCACACAAGTTGGATCTATTTCATACTTCATCTCATAATATGCCTAGTATGTTCACTTATGCTTCACAAAGTAGTTAGATTCCTCACTTGCATTTATTCGTGGATTCGTACAAATCTGGAACCAACTCTCTATCTATGAGTGAATGTCTTCACACTATGAGGCCAATGTCTTCTAAACTGATTTATCTTCAAAATCTTCTGAGAATGCATATGACCTCTTCTCCTTCCCTCGCACCTTAATGCTGTCACAGGTACATGTCCGTGGGAGAATCCCTTGGTTCTCATAGTCTGCATTCATTTGCAGAATTCTTGCAGCATCATATAAATTCTCCAGAAGCCAGTTCCTGTTTGACCAGCAAGCGGAAGCCTTTGAAACCTTTGAACGTGTTGAAGCCATTCAGTTTGAAGTTCATGGCTACCGAGAAATCAGCAAGGAAGGGTGGCAGACAGCGTTGAGGGGGAACATCAAGATATCTGCCTGATGACCTCTTAGAGTTGTACAAGACAGATCCAGAAGAGGATTACAATCAGCGCAAGACACGAATCCAATGGATTCAAAGATACTGAGCCGAGCAATGGTTCAAGTACAAGTTTGTGACCCAGGAATATGCTGAGAAGAATGCCATCAAGCAACCATGGGGAGACATCCTATACAGAAATCTTCAACCCAGGTCCAGAGATGAAGCCATTCAACAAGGCTTCTATCCCTGCATGGTCCGTGGACCACAGCCTGCAGATGCAGACCCATCGTCATTGCTATGGTGTCGTGACGACAATCTGTTCAAACGCAACTTCTAGTTTGCCAAGAATTCGGCTAAGCAAAACAAGAAGTCATTGGGACTAGACTTCAACCCTAGTCCTTCTGCTCCCCGTGCCGATGGCACCCACGAAGCTGAACCCAATCTTGTTGGGCCCTTCTACAACCTGGAAGGTCTCATCACTCGTATCATGGTTCAAGAGACAGCCGTGGATGAGCCAGCAGATGACGCTGAATCTGATGAAGCGCCTGTTGGGTTTCGTAGTAATTTCTAAAAATTTCCTACGCAGACACAAGATCATGTGATGCATAGCAACGAGGGGGAGAGTGTTGTCTATGTACCAAACGCAGACCGACTGCGGAAGCGATGACACGACGTAGAGGAAGTAGTCGTACGTCTTCACGATCCAACCGATTAAGCACCGAAACTACGGCACCTCCGAGTTCGAGCACACGTTCAGCTCGATGACGATCCCCGGACTACGATCTAGCAAAGTGTAGGGGAAGAGTTCCGTCAGCACAACGGCGTGGTGACAATCTTGATGAACTACAGCAGCAGGGCTTCGCCTAAACTCCGCTACAGTATTATCGAGGAATATGGTGGCAGGGGCACCGCACACGGCTAAGGAATAGATCACGTGGATCAACTTGTGTGTTTCTGGGGTGCCTCTGCCTCAGTATATAAAGGAGCCAAAGGGGAGGGGGGCGCCGGCCAGGGAGAGGGCGCAGGAGGAGTCCTACTCCTTCCGGGAGTAGGACTCCCCCCAATCCTATTCCAACTAGGATTCCCAAGGGGGAAAGAGGGAGAGGGGTGGCCGGCCACCTCTCCTAGTCCTAATAGGACTAGGGGAAGGGGGGAGGTGCGCAGCCCTTGTGGTCAGCCCTTTCACCTTTCCACTAAGGCCCATGAAGGCCCATATGGCTCCTGGGGGGTTCCGGTAACCTCCCGGTAACCCGGTAAAATCCCGATTTCACCCGGAACACTTCCGATATCCAAATATAGGCTTCCAATATATCAATCTTTACGTCTCGACCATTTCGAGACTCCTCGTCATGTCCGTGATCACATCCGGGACTCCGAACAACCTTCGGTACATCAAAATGCATAAATTCATAATGTAACTGTCATCGTAACCTTAAGCGTGCGGACCCTACGGGTTCGAGAACAATGTAGACATGACCGAGACATGTCTCCGGTCAATAACCAATAGTAGGACCTGGATGCCCATATTGGCTCCTACATATTCTACGAAGATCTTTATCGGTCAGACCGCATAACAACATTCGTTGTTCCCTTTGTCATCGGTATGTTACTTGCCCGAGATTCGATCGTCGGTATCCAATACCTTGTTCAATCTCGTTACCGGCAAGTCTCTTTACTCGTTCCTTAATACATCATCTCACAACTAACATATTAGTTGTAATGCTTGCAAGGCTTATGTGATGTGTATTACCGAGAGGGCCCAGAGATACCTCTCCGACAATCGGAGTGACAAATCCTAATCTCGAAATACGCCAACCCAACATCTACCTTTGGAGACACCTGTAATGCTCCTTTATAATCACCCAATTATGTTGTGACGTTTGGTAGCACCCAAAGTGTTCCTCCGGTAAACGGGAGTTGCATAATCTCATAGTCATAGGAACATGTATAAGTCATGAAGAAAGCAATAGCAACATACTAAACGATCGGGTGCTAAGCTAATGGAATGGGTCATGTCAATCAGATCATTCAACTAATGATGTGACCTCGTTAATCAAATAACAACTCATTGTTCATGGTTAGGAAACATAACCATCTTTGATTAACGAGCTAGTCAAAAATAGAGGCATACTAGTGACACTTTGTTTGTCTATGTATTCACACATGTATTATGTTTCCGGTTAATACAATTCTAGCATGAATAATAAACATTTATCATGATTATAAGGAAATAAATAATAACTTTATTATTGCCTCTAGGGCATATTTCCTTCAGTCTCCCACTTGCACTAGAGTCAATAATCTAGATTACACTGTAATGATTCTAACACCCATGGAGCCTTGGTGCTGATCATGTTTTGCTCGTGGAAGAGGCTTAGTCAACGGGTCAGCAACATTCAGATCCGTATGTATCTTGCAAATCTCTATGTCTCCCACCTGAACTAGATCCCGGATGGAATTGAAGCGTCTCTTGATGTGTTTGGTCCTTTTGTGAAATCTGGATTCCTTTGCCAAGGCAATTGCACCAGTATTGTCACAAAAGATTTTCATTGGACCCGATGCACTAGGTATGACACCTAGATCGGATATGAACTCCTTCATCCAGACTCCTTCGTTCGCTGCTTCCGAAGCAGCTATGTACTCCGCTTCACATGTAGATCCCGCTACGACGCTTTGTTTAGAACTGCACCAACTGACAACTCCACCATTTAATGTAAACATGTATCCGGTTTGCGATTTAGAATTGTCCGGATCAGTGTCAAAGCTTGCATCAACGTAACCTTTTACGGTGAGCTCTTTGTCACCTCCATATACGAGAAACATATCCTTAGTCCTTTTCAGGTATCTAAGGATGTTCTTGACCGCTGTCTAGTGATCCACTCCTGGATTACTTTGGTACCTCCCTGCTAAACTTATAGCAAGGCACACATCAGGTCTGGTACACAGCATTGCATACATGATAGATCCTATGGCTGATGCATAGGGAACATCTTTCATATTCTCTCTATCTTCTGCAGTGGTTGGGCATTGAGTCTTACTCAACTTCACACCTTGTAACACAGGCAAGAACCCTTTCTTTGCTTGATCCATTTTGAACTTCTTCAAATTTTTGTCAAGGTATGTGCTTTGTGAAAGTCCAATTAAGCGTCTTGATCTATCTCTATAGATCTTAATGCCTAATATGTAAGCAGCTTCACCGAGGTCTTTCATTGAAAAACTTTTATTCAAGTATCCCTTTATGCTATCCAGAAATTCTATATCATTTCCAATCAGCAATATGTCATCCACATATAATATCAGAAATGCTACAGAGCTCCCACTCACTTTCTTGTAAATACAGGCTTCTCCGAAAGTCTGTATAAAACCAAATGCTTTGATCACACTATCAAAACGTTTATTCCAACTCCGAGAGGCTTGCACCAGTCCATAAATGGATCGCTGGAGCTTGCACACTTTGTTAGCTCCCTTTGGATCGACAAAACCTTCCGGTTGCATCATATACAACTCTTCTTCCAGAAATCCATTCAGGAATGCAGTTTTGACATCCATCTGCCAAATTTCATAATCATAAAATGCGGCAATCGCTAACATGATTCGGACGGACTTAAGCATCGCTACGGGTGAGAAGGTCTCATCATAGTCAATCCCTTGAACTTGCCGAAAACCTTTTGCGACAAGTCGAGCTTTGTAGACAGTAACATTACCATCAGCGTCAGTCTTCTTCTTAAAGATCCATTTATTCTCAATTGCTTGCCGATCATCGGGCAAGTCAACCAAAGTCCATACTTTGTTCTCATACATGGATCCCATCTCAGATTTCATGGCTTCAAGCCACTTTGCAGAATCTGGGCTCACCATCGCTTCTTCATAGTTCGTAGGTTCATCATGATCTAGTAGCATGACTTCCAGAACAGGATTACCGTACCACTCTGGCGCGGATCTTACTCTGGTTGATCTACGAGGTTCAGTAGTATCTTGATCTGAAGTTTCATGATCATTATCATTGGCTTCCTCACTAACTGGTGTAGGTGTCACTGAAACAGTTTTCTGTGATGAACCACTTTCCAGTAAGGGAGCAGGTACAGTTACCTCGTCAAGTTCTACTTTCCTCCCAGTCACTTCTTTCGAGAGAAACTCCTTCTCTAGAAAGGATCCATTCTTAGCAACGAATGTCTTGCCTTCGGATCTGTGATAGAAGGTGTACCCAACAGTTTCCTTTGGGTATCCTATGAAGACACATTTCTCCGATTTGGGTTCGAGCTTATCAGGTTGAAGCTTTTTCACATAAGCATCGCAGCCCCAAAACTTTAGGAAACGACAACTTTGGTTTCTTGCCAAACCACAGTTCATAAGGCGTCGTCTCAACGGATTTTGATGGTGCCCTATTTAACGTGAATGCAGCCGTCTCTAGAGCATAACCCCAAAATGATAGCGGTAAATCAGTAAGAGACATCATAGATCGCACCATATCTAGTAAAGTACGATTACGACGTTCGGACACACCATTACGCTGTGGTGTTCCGGGTGGCGTGAGTTGCGAAACTATTCCACAGTTTTTAAATGTACACCAAACTCGTAACTCAAATATTCTCCTCCACGATCAGATCGTAGAAACTTTATTTTCTTGTTATGATGATTTTCAACTTCACTCTGAAATTCTTTGAACTTTTCAAATGTTTCAGACTTATGTTTCATTAAGTAAATATACCCATATCTGCTTAAATCATCTGTGAAGGTGAGAAAATAACGATATCTGCCACGAGCCTCAATATTCATCGGACCACATACATCGGTATGTATGATTTCCAACAAATCTATTGCTCTCTCCATAGTACCGGAGAACGGTGTTGTAGTCATCTTGCCCATGAGGCACGGTTCGCAAGTACCAAGCGATTCATAATCAAGTGGTTCCAAAAGTCCATCAGTATGGAGTTTCTTCATGCGCTTTATACCGACATGACCTAAACGACAGTGCCATAAATAAGTCGCACTTTCATTATCAACTCTGCATCTTTTGGTTTCAACATTATGAATATGTGTATTACTACTATCGAGATTCAATAAGAATAGACCACTCTTCAAGGGTGCATGACCATAAAAGATATTACTCATATAAATAGAACAACCATTATTCTCTGATTTAAATGAATAACCGTCTCGCATTAAACAAGATCCAGATATAATGTTCATGCTCAACGCTGGCACCAAATAACAATTATTTAGGTCTAATATTAATTCCGAAGGTAGATGTAGAGGTAGCGTGCCGACTGCGATCACATCGACTTTGGAACCGTTTCCCACGTGCATCGTCACCTCGTCCTTTCCCAGTGCCCGCTTATTCGGTAGTCCCTGTTTCGAGTTGCAAATATTAGCAACAGAACCAGTATCAAATACCCAGGTGCTACTGCGAGCTCTAGTAAGGTACACATCAATAACATGTATATCACATATACCTTTGTTCACCTTGCCATCCTTCTTATCCGCCAAATACTTGGGGCAGTTCCGCTTCCAGTGACCAGTCTGCTTGCAGTAGAAGCACTCAGTTTCAGGCTTAGGTCTAGACTTGTGTTTCTTCTCTTGAGCAGCAACTTGCTTGCCGTTCTTCTTGAAGTTCCCCTTCTTCTTCCCTTTGCCCTTTTTCTTGAAACTAGTGGTCTTGTTAACCATCAACACTTGATGCTCCTTCTTGATTTCTACCTCCGCAGCTTTCAGCATTGCGAAGAGCTCGGGAATAGTCTTGTTCATCCCTTGCATATTATAGTTCATCACGAAGCTCTTGTAGCTTGGTGGCAGTGATTGGAGAATTCTGTCAATGACGCAATCATCCGGAAGATTAACTCCCAATTGAATCAAGTGATTATTATACCCAGACATTTTGAGTATATGCTCACTGACAGAACTGTTCTCCTCCATCTTGCAGCTATAGAACTTATTGGAGACTTCATATCTCTCAATCCGGGCCTTTGCTTGAAATATTAACTTCAACTCCTGGAACATCTCATATGCTCCATGACGTTCAAAACGTCGTTGAAGTCCCGATTCTAAGCCGTAAAGCATGGCACACTGAACTATCGAGTAGTCATCAGCTTTGCTCTGCCAGACGTTCATAACATCTAGTGTTACTCCAGCAGCAGGCCTGGCACCCAGCGGTGCTTCCAGGACGTAATTCTTCTGAGCAGCAATGAGGATAATCCTCAAGTTACGGACCCAGTCCGTGTAATTGCTACCATCATCTTTCAACTTTTGCTTTCTCAAGGAACGCATTAAAATTCAACGGAACAATAGCACGAGCCATCTATCTACAATCAACATAAACAAGCAAGATACTATCAGGTACTAAGTTCATGATAAATTTAAGTTCAAATTAATCATATTACTTAAGAAATCCCACTTAGATAGACATCCCTCTAATCCTCTAAGTGATTACGTGATCCAAATCAACTAAACCATGACCGATCATCACGTGAGATGGAGTAGTTTTCAATGGTGAACATCGTTATGTTGATCATATCTACTATATGATTCACGCTCGACCTTTCGGTCTCCGTGTTCCGAGGCCATATCTGCATATGCTAGGCTCGTCAAGTTTAACCTGAGTATTCCGCGTGTGCAAAACTGGCTTGCACCCGTTGTAGATGGACGTAGAGCTTATCACACCCGATCATCACGTGGTGTCTGGGCACGACGAACTTTGGCAACGGTGCATACTCAGGGAGAACACTTCTTGATAATTTTAGTGAGAGATCATCTTATAATGCTACCATCAAACAAAGCAAGATAAGATGCATAAAAAGGATAAACATCACATGCAATCAATTTAAGTGATATGATATGGCCATCATCATCTTGTGCTTGTGATCTCCATCTCCGAAGCACCGTCATGATCACCATCGTCACCGGCGTGACACCTTGATCTCCATCGTAGCATCGTTGTCGTCTCGCCAATCTTATGCTTCCACAACTATCACTACCGTTTAGTAATAAAGTAAAGCATTACATCGCAATTGCATTGCATACAATAAAGAGACAACCATATGGCTCCTGCCAGTTGCCGATAACTTGGTTACAAAACATGATCATCTCATACAATAAAATTCAGCATCATGCCTTGACCATATCACATCACAACATGCCCTGCAAAAACAAGTTAGACGTCCTCTACTTTGTTGTTGCATGTTTTACGTGGCTGCTACGGGCTTAAGTAAGAACCAATCTCACCTACGCATCAAAACCACAACGATAGTTTGTCAAATAGACTCCGTTTTAACCTTCGCAAGGACCGGGTGTAGCCACACTTGGTTCAACTAAAGCTGGAGAGACAGTCGCCCGCAAGCCACCTGTGTGCAAAGCACGTTGGGAGAACCGGTCTCGCGTAAGCGTACGCGTAATGTTGGTCCGGGTCGTCTCGTCCAACAATACCGCCGAACCAAAGTATGACATGCTGGTAGGCAGTATGACTTGTATCGTCCACAACTCACTTGTATTCTACTCGTGCAAATAACATCGACATAAATAACCAGGCTCGGATGCCACTGATGGGTTTCGTAGTAATTTCAAAAAATTTCCTACGCACACGCAAGATCATGTGATGCATAGCAACGAGGGGGAGAGTGTTGTCTACGTACCAACGCAGACCGACTGCGGAAGCGATGACACGACGTAGAGGAAGTAGTCGTACGTCTTCACGATCCAACCGATCAAGCACCAAAACTACGACACCTCCGAGTTCGAGCACACGTTCAGCTCGATGACGATCCCCGGACTCCGATCCAGCAAAGTGTCGGGGAAGAGTTCCATCAGCACGACGGCAAGGTGACGATCTTGATGAACTACAGCAGCAGGGCTTCGCCTAAACTCCGCTACAGTATTATCGAGGAATATGGTGGCAGGGGGCACCGCACACGGCTAAGGAATAGATCACGTGGATCAACTTGTGTGTTTCTGGGGTGCCTCTGCCTCAGTATATAAAGGAGCCAAAGGGGAGGGGGGGCGCCGGCCAGGGAGAGGGCGCAGGAGGAGTCCTACTCCTTCCGGGAGTAGGACTCCCCCCCCCCAATCCTATTCCAACTAGGATTCCCAAGGGGGAAAGAGGGAGAGGGGTGGCCGGCCACCTCTCCTAGTCCTAATAGGACTAGGGGAAGGGGGGAGGCGCGCAGCCCTTGTGGGCAGCCCTTTCACCTTTCCACTAAGGCCCATGAAGGCCCATATGGCTCCCGGGGGGTTCCGGTAACCTCCCGGTAACCCGGTAAAATCCCGATTTCACCCGGAACACTTCCGATATCCAAATATAGGCTTCCAATATATCAATCTTTGCGCCTCGACCATTTCGAGACTCCTAGTCATGTCCGTGATCACATACGGGACTCCGAACAACCTACGGTACATCAAAATGCATAAACTCATAATGTACCTGTCATCGTAACCTTAAGCGTGCGGACCCTACGGGTTCGAGAACAATGTAGACATGACCGAGACATGTCTCCGGTCAATAACCAATAGCGGGACCTGGATGCCCATATTGGCTCCAACATATTCTATGAAGATCTTTATCGGTCAGACCGCATAACAACATACGTTGTTCCCTTTGTCATCGGTATGTTACTTGCCCGAGATTCGATCGTCGGTATCCAATACCTAGTTCAATCTCGTTACCGGCAAGTCTCTTTACTCATTCCGTAATACATCATCTCACAACTAACATATTAGTTGTAATGCTTGCAAGGCTTATGTGATGTGTATTACCGAGAGGGCCCAGAGATACCTCTCCGACAATCGGAGTGACAAATCCTAATCTCGAAATACGCCAACCCAACATCTACCTTTGGAGACACCTGTAATGCTCCTTTATAATCACCCAGTTATGTTGTGACGTTTGGTAGCACCCAAAGTGTTCCTCCGGTAAACGGGAGTTGCATAATCTCATAGTCATAGGAACATGTATAAGTCATGAAGAAAGCAATAGCAACATACTAAACGATCGGGTGCTAAGCTAATGGAATGGGTCATGTTAATCAGATCATTCAACTAATGATGTGACCTCGTTAATCAAATAACAACTCATTGTTCATGGTTAGGAAACATAACCATCTTTGATTAACGAGCTAGTCAAATAGAGGCATACTAGTGACACTTTGTTTGTCTATGTATTCACACATGTATTATGTTTCTGGTTAATACAACTCTAGCATGAGTAATAAACATTTTTCATGATTATAAGGAAATAAATAATAACTTTATTATTGCCTCTAGGGCATATTTCCTTCAGCGCCTGCACCTCTGAAGCCAAAGAAACTAAGGAAGCCTAAAGCTTCAAAGCCTGCACCTGCACCAAAGGTCTTACAAGCGAAGCCACTGGCTACAGCACCTCCTGAAGACAGTGTGCAGTCTGAAGATCTATCACGTATCTCCAAGAAGACTGAGATGAGAAAGAATACTGATCAGGCACTGACTGCTGCTGCTATTCTTCGCAATGACACCATTGATCTGTCCAGCGATGAAGATCTTGCAGATGACGCTCTTGAGCAACTGATCAAGAGTAAGGAAGAAGCATAGATCTTCAATGATATGCCTCTCTTTGATGTGGCAATCATCCATAACTTCATCGATGAGTGGTTTGACACGCCCAACCTCAGCTTTGAAGATCTGCAACTTCCAATTGGCCTCAGTGTCGCCTTCACTGGCGCCATTGCTTCTGAGCTAGCTCTAGCTCGGCGCATCGTTGACCTGAAGCAAAAGATCGACTATGAGAAAGCTCAGTTCAAGAAGCACATGGCCAAGCTTAGTGTGCAAGATGTGAAAAACTTCAAGATTATGCTGCACGAGCTCAAGGAAGCCTATCTAAAGAAGCGTGAAGAAGCTAAAGGTTCTCGTGAGCGCATGAAGAGCCTGGATGACAAGTGTGTGCAAGCCTACAATGAGGCTGAGAAGTGCAAGGCTCTTGGTCGTCCGGGCATCAACCCAAGAATGGATGCAAAGAAGAAGAAACCATCAACAGACCAATCTGCACCTTCAAGGCAGGAAGAGCCACGCATTGTCTTTCCAAGCAGCATGACTGGCTTGAAGCCAAAGGTCACTTCCACCGCTTCAGACCTGAAGAAGACAAGGGCAGCCGAGGCTGAAGCCAGAAATAGGAAACATCCTGAAGCTTCTGATGTCGCTCCCTCCAAGAAGAAGCGCAGAACCAAGAAAGATCGGGCTGCTCCCATAGAGCCCCTTGTTGTAGAACCCATCTCTGTTGCTCGCCCTAATTTCTTGCATCATGAACGACAGATAGTAGTTCATGAGCCTGCTTCCACAGAGGCTCCTGAAGCTGAAGACATTCCAGCAGTTGACCCCACCGCTGCTGAAGACATTGGTCACCATGACAATGTTGAAGATGATGAAGTCCTTCCTCAGATCGAGCACCAATTGGTATCATCGCCTGTGCTTACGCACAGCGAACTCATCAGCATTGGTCGTCCTCTGACGCCAACTGCTTAGGATGCATCGTGGGCCGATCACCCATAGAGACAAGACACTCCAATCTCTCCCCAACCGCAAGCAACCCCATCAGTGCAAGAAGAGGATGACTTTGAGGCCCAGCCAACTCCATCTTCACAGGCGTCGCCAGTGTTATGCAGGCTTCGCAAAGGACCAAGGCCCCAAGTCCCTCTTTCGAGCGTTTCAGAAGGAGAAGTGCACCACCAATCTGTTGCACGTCAGGTGTTTCCAGATGCCACTCCTACTGTGACTGTCTCTGAATACGAAGCCAAAATGGCTGAAGATGTTCCGGCTGCATCAGCCGATGAAGAAGAAGCCCCAAGAGTTGCTACACCCCCGTCTCACCAAGATGTTGTTCTCGAGGAGAACGTGACCGACCCTCCAGCTTCTGATGTGGAGGTTGAGAATCGTGAGGCTGCCACCACTAACACCACTAAAGCCAATGACGCGGTCATGGCTGAAGACACTGTGGAGCCTGCACCTAACACTGTGCCAGAGGCCAATGATGCACCTACAACAAATGTGCAGCCTGACGCCTCTGTTGATGCCACTGTTCCTATTCCGCCACCAAGGCCACACACTATCGAGCAAGCATTCAACTATGGCCAACTTATCACTGTCAAATGGCCTTTTCTGACTCCTCCGCCTGCTGCTGGTCCTCAGTTTGACTATCACGTTGAGCACATGCCTTAGGTTCAGAATCCAATGCCAAGGTTGCCCAGGTTTCCAGGTACTGCATTTGCACCCGGATCTTTTAATATCAATGGCTTCATGGCACACAACACCTTCTTTGATAGCGCCAAGAACCCCTACACCAAGGCAAGAATATCTTCTGATCGGTTCTGGAGCTATCAACAGCGCAGTTATTACTCATGCATTATGTACAATCAAGGTCGCATTTTCCCACATATGCGTCTTGACACTGAAGCCATAACTGGTCTGCCTTGTTTGGAAGAAGCTCTGGATTGCTTCAGAGAGTCTGGATTGTTGTCGTTCGTCACTAACAAGGAGCACTAGAACGAAGAATTGCTGCTCCAATTCTATGCCACTCTTCATATTCATGGCTACAACAGAGATCCGAAGACTTGGGTCCTTGAGTGGATGACAGGCAATATTCATCATGAAGCCAAAGCCTTTGATATCATTGAGCTTACTGGCCTGCCCACTCCAGGAGATCTGTATGAACCTAGTTGTCAGCTTCACAATGTTGCTATGGAAAGCATCTTCCACAAGCCTGAGCCCAATATGAGTCAGATGCTTAGCATGATGAAGCCTTTGCCTCCAGATGCTGAATATCCTAATGAGTTCTTTGTTGAAGACCTTGAGTATCTGCCACGTACTATCTATCACATCATAAGGAGAACTCTCTGGCCCATCAAAGGACATTCTCCACATGCAAAGCTGGAAGGTGCAATGAAGACTTTGGTCTTCCATATTCTTCATGGCAAATGCTTCAATGCACAAGACTTCTTTATCCGCCAACTTGCTGCATCAGGATCTGATCTCTTTGACTTGAAGTTTTACGCTCCATGGATCATGCGGCTGATCACACTACACTCAACTATCACCTATCAGCCCTCTGCTCGCAATCATTGGATCTTTATGCCTGACGTCGATATGTCAGTTGAAGCCATCTATCCAGAGCCTGCCAAGGAGCCCCTTAGTCTTCAGAATGCTGATAAGAAAAGTTTCTCACAACACATTGACGGAGATCCAGCAGTCGCTCGTGTTTATCCTCTGGCTGGTACTACCCGTGCACCTCATCGTGCCCTCACTGAAGCCACTGAAAGCGCCATTGCCCAACGACCCAAGAAGCGATCTTGTGTTCTCAACGACCGAGAACTTCTGGTTGCCCTTCATCAGAAACAGGATAAGCATCATGACTGGCTGAAGCGCCAAATGCAAAGCCTCTTGGTGGACGTAAATAGGATTCGCAACCTTGCCACCAAGAATGCCTTTGTTGCCCATGAAACTTGTCGGCGTACATGGAAAGGGCTGACTCTTATGTGTTCTGAAGATGATCTTCAAGAGGATGGCTTCTCTGAACGCTTCAAGTTTGACTCAACACCTCCAAGAACGACTGTGCTGCGGCGTACTCCGTCTCTTGAAGACTCTGAGTTCTCCTCCTCTGCTACAACAATGAATGCATGTGTCATCGATGATGAAGACGATGCTACTTCACCACCTTCAGTGCGAATCAACACTGCACCGAGTTCGCCTGCACCACCAACCAACACCGAAGACCCTTCTGCTTCACCAACTCCTCACGGGGATGAGTAGGTGCTCTATGTCTTCAAACCTTTTTGGTCCTTACTGACAAAAGGGGGAGAAGCATATGAGTTTGATAGTCTTCAAGTGGGTTCATATGGGCGGTAGTTTTATATTTTGCCTAGTGTTTACAACTCTCGTGTTTTGATACATTTGGTTCTTTGAGTTGTAACACTCAAACTCGATGGCCGTCTGCTACTTATTTGCTTTTCTGTGATGCGATGATAAATTTCGCATGTGCGACGATAAATTCCGCACTTAGATCATTTTGCAGACATCCATTTTTCATTATGCATGTCATTATCTTCACATACTTTTCATGCATGATGAATTATCATCATAAGTTGAAGAGGATCTCCACAAGTACAACCTGCCATGTGCATTTGCATACCAAAACAAAATTACTTATATGCACATCTTCAGGGGGAGCCTTTGCCACTTATGAAGACAATAACCTATCCTTTACAATTTCACATATTTTATTCCCCGTTGAAAACTTCAACTAGTTTCTCATCAATCACCAAAAAGGGGGAGATTGTAAGTGCATCTAGTGCCACCCCTAGTTGGTTTTGGAGTATTGACGACAAACCTAGTTGAGGGACTAATGTGTTTGTGAGAATTGCAGGATAACACAGGTAGAAGTCCCTCACTGATTCGATTTTCCCACCAGAGATGACCCCTAAAAATGTAAGAAGACATTGAAGTCAAAGGTGGTTTGTGAAGACATTCACATTGAAGACTATGACAAGAGAAGACATCACGTGAAGACTATGGAGCGCGAAGACTTAGTAGTTTCGTCGTTTTGTGTTTTTCTTTGTTGAGTCATAGGAACCACCGTACTGTTATGTGGGGTCCAAGAGAACCAGTCAGAATGACTGAAGTGATGCTTAACCAAAATCCTATGTCTTCGAGTGAAGACTATGAGAGCAAATCTTGTCCAGAGTTGGATAAGTCAGCTTTGCTTGTAGTCCAAGTAAAGTTGCCGTGTGTGTTTGTAATCTGACTGTTGGAACACGTGTCAGTTCCTTAGTGACCAAGGGACATTTCGAACAAATCAGGTCGGGTTGCCCAGTGGCTATAAATAGCCCACCCCCTACAACCATAAACGGTTGGCTGCTCAGAGTTAGAGTACGGCTTTTGTCATTTGAGAGCAACCCACCTCAAAGCCTTTGAGAGAGAATTCCTTGTGAGGATAAAGCCCTAAACACCCAGAGCCAAAGAGTGTTAGGCATCACTTAAGTCTTCCTGTCTGTGTGATCTGAAGACTTATTACACTTGAGGACTGTGAATCCTCCAGCCGGTTAGGCGTCGCGTTCTGAGCATCCAAGAGTCATTGTGGATCGCCGGTGAATGAAGTATGTGAAGGTTTGGAAGTCTATCTTGAAGACTTACCAGAGTGATTGGGAGAGGTCTGTGTGTCCTTAGCTCAAGGGGAATACGGTGAGGACTGAGTGTCCTGAGCTGCGTGTTCAGGACTGGGTGTCCGGGACTGTGTGTCCTTAGGTTTAAATACCTAGCCGCCCTAACCAGACGTACAACTGTCACAGCAGTTGGAACTGGTCCAACAAATCATTGTCTTCAGTAAGTCACTGGTTTCATCCTTCCCTTCCCTTTACTTACTGTTGGTCCTTGTGAAGTCATTATATGATTGCATAATCTTTTGTCTTCATTGAGTGACTGCTTGTTCTGATTGGCTTCACAATATCTTCCTACCTGATCTTTACTACCTAGCTGCTATTAGTCATTGTGCTTTCACTTCATTGAATACTTGACTATGGTTTGCCTAGTGTAGTCTACCTTCCGCTTCATGGTAATAGGTTTATTTCTATCGTTTGTCTTCGAAACTTCCATGTTTTGAAGACTTTCATAAAAATCGCTTATTCACCCCCCCCCTCTAGTCGATCACTAGCACTTTCACTATACAAGCGCGAAGTTGGCCAAGATATATATGACCAGGATCGTATGTCGGCATGGAGTTCCGAGGACCATCGTATCAGATAGAGGGACATAGTTTACCTTGAAGTTTTGGAATCAATTGCACCAGACTCTGGGTACTACGCTAGAGTGCAGTACAGCCTTTCATCCGCAAACAGATGGACAGACAGAATGAGTCAATCAGATTCTGGAGGACATGTTGAGAGCTTGTGCACTAGGTTATCGATCTAGTTGGGATGACAATTTACCTTACATGGAGTTCTCATACAACAACAGTTATCAAGATAGTTTGAAGATGGCACCTTTCGAAGCCTTGTATGGGAGAACGTGCAGGACATCATTGATTTGGGATGAAGTTGGAGATCGCCAGTTGTTTGGACCAGACTTGATCAAAGAGTCCGAAGAGAAGGTTAAGTTGATTCGAGATAGACTGAAGGTAGCTTAGTCCAGGCAGAAGAGTTATGCTGATACCAATCGAAAGGAGGTAGTCTATGAGGTTGGAGACCGAGCATATCTTCGTGTATCACCTCTGCGAGGAGTTAAACGATTTGGATTTAAGGGAAATTTAGCCCTGAGATTTGCAGGACCATACCGAGTTTTGGAACGTATGGGAGAAGTAGTCTACAAGTTGGAGTTACCCGAAGGATTGTCCGGAGTTCATGATGTGTTTCACGTTTCCCAGTTGAAGAAGTTCCATGCAAAGATGGTTGATATTCCTCTAAGAGATAAAGTGCCACTGGAAGCAATTTAGTTGGGTCGTGATCTGACTGACGAGGAGAAACCTGTCAAGATTCTTGAGTTTGCCAGCCGAGTTACACGCAACAAGGTTATCTAGTTTTGCAAAGTTCAATGGAGCCAACATACCGAGGATGAAGCCACCTGGGAACGAAAAGAAGACCTATAGAAAGACAAACCACACCTATTTTCTAGCCAACCCGAATCTCGAGGGTGAGATTCATCTTAAGGGGGTAGGTTTGTAACATCCCAATTTTCAATTTGGATGTTATAGATAGGTCATCATATGCATATCACATTTTACTTTAATTTTGTTTGTGATCCTAGAAATCCTAAACAACTCAAGGACCCACAAAGAGAGTTGGGGATTTCATTATTTTCGTATTTGAATTTTCTCAAATTTGAAAAGAGGGTCATTTTGATTTTAATAATTTTTCTATCCGAAATATTTCCAATATTAAAAATAAATGATTGGAGATAAAATGACTTCTCCAAAATTAGAGGGGAATACTGGAGGAAAAATAATTAACTGAAATAAATATTTTATTTGGAATCTTATTGCTATTTTATTTGAATTAGAAAAATATGCATTTTTCAAAATTGCATTATTAGGCCAGAAAAATGTTCACTTTGTTCTAAATATTTTATTTAGATGGTGAAAATTGTTTTTGGCATTTTTAGAATTTTTTTATATTTTACTAATATTTTCTTCGGCGGAATATATTTTTAAAAAAAGTTTCGGACCGATTGGGCCGAAGCCCAGCCGGCCCAGTCATCGCGCCACCGCCGTGCGAGCACCGGACTCCCGCCGGAGTCCGGGTTGGCCTCGACTTCCGCACCCCCTCGCGCAAGCAGGAGCACCCCAAGGCCTTTATAAACCCTGCCGCCCCGCCGCCTCTGCCCACATCGCCCCGCCACCGCAGCCCGCACCACCACCGCCAGCGCCGCCACCGCGCATGCCGCTGCTCCGCCTACCGCGTCGCCCGCCGCCGCAGCTTCACCGTCGTGCCGCCGCCCAACGCCGCCCCACCGCCTTGCCATTGTGCACGCCGCCCGCCGGATCTCGTCGCTGCGCTGCCACCGGATTTTCTTGTGAACCGGTAAAAAACCACCCTTGTTTGTTTTGGTTTTTGTTTTAGATCGGTTTTATTTTAGGGTTATGGTTTTTTCTGGTTTTTCTTCGGTTTCGTTAATTAGCGAACGTTCGCCCGAAAGCCTCTATTCGCGAGCGCGTTCGTTCGTTTGTCTCTGATAATGAACGTTCGTTTGTTAGTCTTTTTATTTTTATTTTATTTTTGGCGAGGGACCTATCCGCGATTATTTTTATCGCAGATCTTCAAATGCTCGCAAACATTTTAAGCGTTCGTCCAAATCCAGTTAAACCAACGCTAAAATCTTCTTCTCAAACCCCTCTTTCCAGTTAACCAACTTGAACATGATCTTGACAATTTAAAATTTGGTTTCAAGCAGATTTGAATTCGAACTTCTTTTGATCGTAATTTGAGTTTCGTAGCTCTGATTTGACTGATTCTTTTTGCAAATAGAAGCTTTTTAGTTGAGCTTTCAGTTTGGACTGTCTCATCTGAGTTTTACCCTTGCATCTATGCTTGAGTGCTTATGTATGCTATTGTTTGTTTGCGATAGAATTTCCGGAGTGTGAAGCGTGCTACTACGAGTCACTAGGGTTTTCAGATCGTCAGGAAGGCAAGTAACACTTTGATCATATCTCTTATTACCTCATTTTATGCAATAGTCTCAATCCAATAAACACTGCATGGTTAGGACTTGAATACTTGTGGGTACCGGGAAGTAGTGATGAGGTAGTACCTATTGCCTTTATTTTCAAACCCTGGGAGTTACTTCTACGTTATGCTTATATTGCTATGCTATGCTCGTAGACATGGTTTGGGTTGAGTGATCCATGACAGATGTGAGAGTTCTAATTAATGGTTAAAATTAAGGTGGCTACTTTAATACACATCTGGGTAGATTGGCTGAGGCACCCTGGAGCACCCAGTGGTTGTCTGAGCACCTGGAGCAATCCAGAGCTATCCTAAGATATCCCGGAGTACCTGTGTGATCATCCTACTGAGGAAGGGTATGGAACACTTCCCTAGAACAACGATTATTCCACCATGTGAATCAATCACGTGGGCATCTTATGGATCTAGAAACAAAGATGACAAAACTTAGATCCTTGCTTTATGCATAGCAAGGGGCGTGAAACAATAGCGCTTGTTGGGAGGCAACCCAATGAATAAAATTCATTTTTGTCTTTTGCTTTCTGTTCTTGAGTGTTTTCACAATCATGCTACTGCTATGATTGTGTTTTTTGTGTGTTTTAGTTAGTGTTTGTGCCAAGCAAAGCCTTTAGGATCTTCTTGGGTGATAGTTGTTTGATCTTGCTAAAAACAGAAACTTCCACGCACAGGAAAACAATTCTCATTTTTAACAAAAATGTGATAAAATAACAATTCTTTTTGAAGAAGATTAATACACAAATTTCTCAGGTCATCCTAATATTTCAGAATTTTTGGAGTTTCATAAGTATTCGAAATATCCAGATTGCTACAGACTGTTCTGTTTTTGATAAATTCTGTTTTCTTTGCGTTGTGTGCTTGTTTTGATGATTCTATGGTTTCTTTGAAGAGTTTTTACCATAGAGAAGTTGGAATACAGTAGATATAATGCAAGAATAAAATATGAATGTGTTGCAACAGTACTTATAGTTGTGATTTGTTTTCTTATACTAACGGATCTCGCGAAGGATTTGTTGAGTTTTGTGTGATTGAAGTTTTGAAGTTTTGGGTGATGTTACGATGGATGAAGGAATAAGGAGTAAGAATAGCCTAAGCTTGGGGATGCCCATGGCATCCCAAGCTATTATCCTAAGAGAAGCAAGCAGCTAAGATTGGGGATGCCTCGAGTGGCATCCCCTCTTTCTTCTAACGGCCATCGGTATTTTACTCGAAGCTATATTTTTATTCGTCACATACTATGAGTTTTGCTTGGAGCGTCTTGTATGATATGACTCTTTGCTTGATTTGCTTTTTATTCTAACTCTTGAATCCTTGGTGGACACACCTACTTGAGAGCCAAAATTATGCGATGACTTGTTAGAATTGCTCTCTATGCTTCACTTAAGTTTTTATGAGCTATGGAATTGCTCTAGTGCTTCACTTATATCTTTTTCAGCATGGTGTGATTTAGTATTTTTGAAGAAATCCTCTCTTGCTTCACTTAGATTTATTTGAGAGTTAGTAAATTTTCAAGAAATTCTCTCTTGCTTCACTTAAATTATTTTGAGAGAATGAAATATTATGCTCATGATCTTCACTTATATTTGTTTGAGCATATCAAAAGCAACATATGAAAATTAGATCCAAAGTGATAGATATCCAAGAAGGATATAATAAAAACTGTCATGAAGATCATTGGACAAAATAAACTTGATTCTTTGTAATGGTTTTGAGATATGATGACGTGATATGTGAGTCATGTTGATGAGTAATTATGGTTTAGTAAGAATATTGGTGTTAAGGTTTGTGATTCCCTATGCAAGCACGAAAATCAATAGTTATGAAATGAAATTATATCATACTTGTGGTGCATTATTCGGTGTTAATTATGCTCAATGCTCGCTTATGAGATTATTCGTTTCTTGGTTGGTCGCTTCTCAATCTTTTGCTAGCCTTCATTTTGCACTAAGTATGATCACTACTTGTGCATCCAAAATCCTTTAAACCAGTTTTGCCGCCTGAGCTCGCCGTCGACGATGAACCGGTGACCAAATGGTCACCCTGGAGTGTCCAACCTACTCCTCGCGATGCGTAGCACCCTTCTAGCCCCTTGCCCCGCTCTTCTACGCACTGAAACGCGATTCCGCGCGCAACCGAACTCCGGCGGCCACCTAAGTCGTCGCCGGCGTCGATTCCGGCCACCCCGACCCCAGCTAACTCCACCAAGGGCTTCGGCTCGTCCCCAGCTCCACCTAGATGCCCTCCGCGGCCCTTTTGGTCGTCGGAGTGGCCAAAACCACTCTCGCCGCCGCGTCGGGCTTGCCGGTGGCTAAACGCCGGTGCAGCTGACGTCAACTTTGACCACGTGTGGGCCCTGGTTGACTCCGATGAGTCACTGACAGGTGGGGCCCAGCCCTGTTAATTAACCCAGTTTACTTTAATTAAATTCTAACTAAACTAATTTCACTGACACGCGGGACCCACTGTCAGGTTTGACTGGACAGTGACCTGTTGACCTGCTGACGTCACACTGACGTCAGGCTGACGCAATAATGAATTACTGGAATTATTAATATTCTGAAATCCCAGAAAATTGTATAAACTTCCAAAAATCATAGAAATTCAACCGTAACTCCAAATTAAATAAATTATATATGAAAAATTATCAGAAAAATTCAAGGAATCCATCTGTACCATTTTCATGCATGTTTGAACAATGTTTGTCCTCTGTTTTGGACAAAACAAATAAAGGGCATTTAAATAACCATATATGGAGTTGGAATTTGAATCTTGTATTCAAACCAACTTCATTTAATCTGTTGCTAGTTGCATTAGCTCAAAACACATTCATATTGCCATGTCATAGCATGCATCATATTGTGCATTGCATTGATCGTGTTTCCTCTGTGTTTGCCGGTGTTGTTCCCCCCTTGATAGACGTTGTACCGATGATGTGATCGTTGACACTGATGAAGACTCAATGCTATCTTCAGAAGTGCCAGGCAAGCAAAACCCCCTTGTTCATTCCGATACAATCCTACTCTCTCGCTCCTGCTCTCTTTTACTGCATTAGGACAACAACGATTCAACTGTTACTTGCTGCGGTAGCTGAACCCCTTTATCCTTTGCATGACCTGTCATTTCCACAGTAAATAGATGAAACCCACTAGCATGAGTAGGAGTTGTTTGAGCCCTGTTGTGCCTACTCATTCATGTTTGTTTGTCATGCCTGCTACTGCTTAGAGTTGAGTCAGGTCTGATTCATCGGGGATGAATCAGAAGTGTGTGAACATGTCCTACTGTGTGTGAGCTAAGTGTGTGAACACGATTTGGTAAAGGTAGCGGCGAGAGGCCATGTAGGAGTACATGGTGGGTTGTCTCATTGCAGCCGTCCTCAGGAACTGAGTTCTGTGTTTGTGATCCATGATTCAGCTACTACCATACATTGGGCCCTGAAATATGACCCCGCTCGACTTCTTATTCACCCTAGTCCTCTGTCCAGGAGTTGCAAGTAGTTTCTGGTGTTTGTAGCTTGCTGGAGGCCGTGGACAACGCTGACCGTAGGGGTGGGCTGTGATGCGGTAGGCACGTGGCCGGGTATACCGGGCGCCCGTTTGGTGTCACGGAACCCTGTTCACATCGTTTGGGGCTGTGAGCGAAACTCCGGCCGGATCTCCTCATGGATGGAACCCGAATAGGCGATAAACCTAGACTAGAGACTTGAGTGTTTAGGTAGGTCGTGGTCTACACCCACGTCGGCTTTCGCTTGAAGTCTGCCGAGCACATGTCGTGTGCAGACGCTAAGTGGTGGAAACATGTATGAAGAAGTACACCCCTGTAGGGTTAACATCATCTATTCGAATAGCCGTGTCCGCGGAAAAGGACTTCTGGGTTGCTTATATCAGTTCATAGACAAGTGAAAGTGGATACTCTAAAATACGCAAGATAAGCGTGAGTGCTATGGATGGCGTTCTCGTAGGGAGACGGGAGCGGTTCCATAGTGGTGTATTGGTTGGTGAATATGTGGACTCGTGTGCGCCTCCTCAAAGAGTTGCTTGCAGTTGTAGTTTAGGATAGCCACCGAGTCAAAGCTGGCTTGCTGCAGTTAAACCCCACCATCCCCTTTGTTGATAATGATGCATATGTAGTTAGTTCTGATGTAAGTCTTGTTGGGTACATTTGTACTCACGTTTGCCTATTTTATGTTTTTGCAGAGAGACTTCGGTCTCACTAGTAGTTCCACTTGGACTTCGACGTTTAGCTTGTTACCTCAGCTACGATCTTGTGCCTCAGCAGGATTTGGTAGATAGTCAGGCTTCTCAGCCTTTTTCATTTATAGATGTCTGTACTCAGACATGATAGCTTCCGCTTGTGCTTTGACTTGTATGCTCTGATTGTTGGGTCATGAAACCCATGTTTGTAATATCCCGCTCCTCGCAGCCTATTGAATAAAATACTTGAGTCGTAGAGTCATGTTGTGATGCCATGTTGTATTTGCACATATCGAGCATACTGTGTGTATGTTATTGAAATGCTTGGTATGTGTGGGATCTGACTATCTAGTTGTTTATCTTTAGTAGCCTCTCTTACCGGGAAATGTCTCCTAGTGTTTCCACTGAGCCATGGTAGCTTGCTACTGCTCCGGAACACTTAGGCTGGCCGGCATGTGTCCTTCTTCGTTCATGTGTCTGTCCCTTCGGGGAAATGTCACGCGATGAATACCGGAGTCCTGTTAGCCCGCTACGGCCCGGTTCACCGGAGTCCTTCTAGCCTAGTGCTACAGCCTGGATTCACTCGCTGATGACCGCCATGTTCGATGCTGGGTCATGGATGCCTGTCCCTGTAAGTCTGTGTCACTTTGGGTTTACGACTAGCCATGTCAGCCCGGGCTCCTTATCATATGGATGCTAGCGACACTATCATATATGTGTGCCAAAAGGCGCAAACGGTCCCGGGCAAAGGTAAGGCGACACCCGTGGGAATACCGTGCGTGAGGCCGCATTGTCATATGAGGTGTTACATGCTAGATCGATGTGGCATTGAGTCGGGGTCCTGACAGCGTTGGTATCAGAGCTTGACTGCCTGTAGGATTACCAAGCCAAACTGGTCGAAGTTGAGTCTAGAAATTCTTTAGTTATATAAGGGAATTGATTGTGGGATGGAACGTAAGGCTCTTTTTACCCCTTATACCTTATGCCTTCTGATCTGAGTCATCTTATCTTTCCTGCAGGGTTAAGGAACTAGGCTTTCTCTTCTTTCTATTAGGATCACGTGTTACTAATCCGTAGACTTGAAGATTGTTGGACTTAAGCCTCGTTTCAGTTCCTATTACTTCCGTATGTTAATTGTTGATCTCGAAACCTTGATATTGTGCTTCTGAGTGGTTATGCCACCATTTTTGTGAATGTCTCAAATCTTTTCTGAGCATTTACAGCCATTATGCTGTCCGAGTCATCCCAGGTTTCTAAATAGTCTGATGCATTTGCAAAATCCTTTCCCTCTGGTTTCGATGTTCCTTTATGCCAGCTCAATCACACTAATTGTTGAGTTGAGGTATTCTATTGCCTTGACATTTATGTTGGAGTTATTATTATGACCCTAGGTGTCTCAGGGGATCATCTAGTGGTCTAGCCATGATTTGTGTCCTAGTGTGATGGTTCTGGCCTTTATTCTCGAAAGCATTCCGTGATGCTACCTAGGAGTAGGTATTCTATTCCTGGGTTCTTGAACCCGAGATTCACTCTACTTACCTCATGTTGATAGTGTTGCTAGTTCCTTTAGGATATTAGTAACCTTTGCGATAATCCTCGAGGTTCATGATACATCCTTTTTCTAATTACCATGAACCATTCTTGGCAGAAGTTCTTCTGAACCAAAAGATGACAACAAGAGTGCTCTCGATGAGTTCTCCATGCTATATTGTGACTCTGCCAGCTCAACCTTTTTGCGTGGGTTATCCGGAAGAAACCTATTGAACCTGGTTCGACATACTAATCTATGCATCCACAACTCAGAAAGTTATATGTTCCTTTGAGTTGTCCCTCTTTAGTTGTCTACTGACCTTCGTCTATCAATTGATAGTCAAGAGTATGCATGCGTTCGTTTATCGATGCCTATTACTCTTGTGGTCCGTCAAGCCATTCTATTCTGGAATGACTAGGAGAAACAAACTCCAGTACCTCTTCCATATCCAGGATTGGGTCAAAGGAGTTGTGCTCCGCAGATCAAATGCCAATCCAGCTTTTGCTCTGCTCTACCTTGGAGTATTACCATCTTTATATCGGGATTGTTATAGGAATTGCACACCATCCTATGAACTCTTGGTACAGTGATACTTCTTGCCATCATTGTTCATTCCTCGGTTCTTGTGTTATTGTAACCGGAATGCCGACAAGTGAATCGTGGTGTGTGAAATCAATACTGCTAGCAACTCCGTTGCTTGGTAGTTAAATGGACAACAACCTCATTCTTAGCATGCTGATTATTGAGTCATCATTCTAAGATTGATCGTGCTACCTAGTCCTTATTCCTGGTGCACTTTTCAATCAATGAGTTAGGATAGTGGCAATCCCTCGCTCTTTTTATCATATCGTCTTGCCCTGAAAAGCAAGATTGTTCTCGAGCTTAGTAACATACCGGTGGTTCATGATATTCCGAATTTCTTCTCGGAAGTATCACCAGGTTGTCGCCTGACCGCTATGTTGATCTCGTGATCAAGTTGGTTTATTCCTGTAAACCACCATTTCTCCAAGAATCCATGTTGGATACCCCTGAGCTAGTTGGTTAAGCTAAACAACAACTTGGAGAGCTGGAAGATAAAGGCTTCTCCGACTTAGTTCATATTAAGGGATATCTCGTATGTATGTTGAAGAAAGATGATGTCTTCATCGATTGGTCCCTGTGATCAGTTGTTGGACCTATTATCTTGTTAAAACTTTGATTTGAGTGTGGGCTATTCTCAAATCAAATCAGAACCAACGATGTTCGTAATGTTGTCTTACTCGTGGTTGACTCCTCGAGCATACACCATTATATCTTATGGGTCTGACCAATGCTATCACCTGTTCACATAATTAGGGAATTCCATCTTCATGGAAATCTCGATGAATTGTTGTTGAGCCCATCAACATCATTTTATCTTCTCCAAGATCTTGTTGGACAATAAGTTAGTGTTGGAAACTTTTGAAGCATTTTCTTCATGCCAGCTCATGAAGTACTTGTTTGATGAAAGGTGTGACTTCCTCTTATACACGTGCATTTGATGTAAGCTGCCGCCATGAATTCGAGGAAGATTGTTTTGTTTCCTTTGGAATCATCCCAAATCAGTCATGCACACGTGCGAAGTATTCGGTAGTCTGGAGGGTTGCAACCTTCATTCTATATGTGTCCCTAGCACACTAAGCCACTGATTGACTTGTTCAAGGAAAAGAAGTCTATGCTTGGGATCTAATCCATGGACTTGCGTAAAGACTTCGATATCCTAGATGATGGTTCCCCACCTGAACTCGGTAGTGCTTAATTATAAGACTACTACGTGGCCATGCTTGTCTAGGACAACCTGTTCACATGTTTGTAGCAGAACCAGCTCATGTTTTGGAGCTTACTATCATAGTTCATTCCCTGAGAATCTCGCAACGTCATCTCGTCGATTTGTGTTGCAAAATTTCGTTTTTCTTCCTAGACTCGATGAGCCTGGAATATCCTGACACCAACCAGATCTGAATCTCAGGCAGATATGATGGTTTGGAATATTTCCCAAGAACTATAATATCGGTCCCTCGGAAACGGTAAAGTGGATGTCGTGGCCAACACACCCAGCCGGAAGACCTATAATTGTAGTATCTTGATTAAAGGAGTTGGCCACCTCCCCATAAGGATTTCGTAGGATTTACCTCCGTAACTGTTCCTTATGGATTCTATTGCTCCCGAAGTCCAACCTTTTACTTGATGTTCTAGTTATCAAACCATATCTATGAATGGGATACACTAGCACGTCAAGGAGAACATTAAAAGCCAAGTGCTAAATGTCTCTCGGTCGATCATCCAGATTTTATTTCCTTGGCCCCGCCAAGGGTGAAATCTGAGAAGGTGTTATCTTCCTTTGCATCTGCATCCTCCATCACCATTCATCATGGTAGTACGTTGTGTTGCCAGGATCCTTGACACGGATGTTGGTAAAACCTGATGAATATGGAAATGCTCAAGTTCATGAGAGCACGCACAAGCGCTAGGTGTTATCATCGACACTAATTGGGATGCTCTCAGTTTCCTCGGCAATGCTATGACCTTTTCAAACAGTGAATTCACTCTCTATTGTTGGGTTCTTCCCCCAGTTACCAGAATCATTCCCAGCATTTGCATTTTGTTCCCAGCTTGCACCGCCAATGTGCCATTCTACCTTGGGTCTCTTCCATTTCCGGTGGTAAGCAAAATCATCCATTACGTTGTCTTCAACAAGGTAATCCACATCATCCAAGTCCGAGTATGCCATTCTACCGACCCCCTCCAAACGATCGCTCGAGATTTGCCTTAAGCTGGTATAAAGAGTTTCAATGATCTTTGAATCAAAGGTAATTCTTTTGCCACTTAAGGGGATATTTCCACGAGTCACCTTCCCTAAGGTGCATCATTATGGTATCATGGCAATTCAACTCCTCGCTACGTTGACAACCGATCACCACATTCTTAAGTCTCGAATTGTTGTCTATCTAGTGAACCTTTGTCATCTGCTTCACTCCATTCCTATGGATGTGTGCTTCGTCTCTCAGCTCGAGAGATGTTGCTATGTCTCATTCCGAGAGTTAATCCTGAGTTGTTCGACCTTCGAGAAGATTGATCCTTCTAGAGTTACCTTCTCCTCTCGTTGTCATGTTGGTTGGAGTTCTCAGAGCAAGACGATAAGACTATGATGGTGATCAAATCAACACTCTTATGGAATGCAACCTGGATCGTGAAGATTGTGCTAGTTGTGTTTCCCCTTCACCTTACCCTACGCTTGAATCTCGGGACGAGATTTTTGTTTAGTGGGGGTGAGTTGTCACATCCCTAGTTCTGGCCTGACCTATGCTTGCTTCCATGTGTGCATCATGTTTAAATTCAAATGAAATTTGAATTGAGGAATTTTCAAAAGCCTCAGGAAACCTCTAAAAATAACCAACATTTAAGTCTTCTCAAATGAGTCCAAGAAAATGTTCCTGTTATTCCATGGAAATATTGGTAAGAGGTAAAATGCAAACCAATATTTTTGGAGTGACTGAAACATTTATTTTGGGCCTTTGAATTAATTAAATAACTATTTGCATTGGATATATATTTGATATATAAATAATATATGTCCAATAATACTGGAACATTTTATGTGGTTTGGTATATTTTAGTTCTAGCCACATAACTATTTTCAGGATTTTATAAAATGGTTTAGTATTTTACTAAACTAAAACAACACAGAACAAAATAAATAAATAAAAACAGAAATAGGAAAAGCAGAGAGGAGAGAAACCTTACCTGGCGCTCACCTGGTAGCCCAGCCGGCCCAGCTCCTGTGCGGCCCAGCCCACCAGGCGTCCCCCCCCCCTGTCGTCTTCCTCCCCTCGCCCCGAAGCAGCTCGGTGGCGAGCGCTGGCGATGCCCCGGCCACCTCCTACTTGCCGCCTTCCTCTCGTCGCCCTGGACCCCGTCCGTGACGCCACGCAACCCCCCCGACCCTTCTCACTCTCCTTGCTCCTTCCCCCCCTCCTCTGTTTCTCGCACGCAGCCACCGAGCGGAGCTCGTCGCCGCCGTCCACTGCCACCACGGCCACCGGGCCTCCCTCGCTTCCCCGACTAGCCCACAAGCTCCGCCACTCCGTCCTCGACCCACCTCACCAAGCCTTGCCCCTCCAGAAGCCCCCGAACGGCCTCACCGGGCTCGTCTTCTACCTCGGACCCGCCGGCCATCACCGTCAAATTCGTCGGCTCCGGACCGTCCCCGACCTCGCCGAGGCCACCGCTGCACCCGCTGTGAGCTCCACCACCGTTTCCCCCTCTTCCCCTCTTCGTTTGATTGCCGTAGCCGTCGCCCCCTTGATGACCGAGATGCACCGCCGCCTGAGCTCGCCGCCGATGATGCTCCGGTGACCAAATGGTCACCCTGGAGTGTCCAACCTACTCCTCGCGATGCCTAGCACCCTTCTAGCCCCTTGCCCCGCTCTTCTACGCACTGAAACGCGATTCCACGCGCAACCGAACTCCGGCGGCCACCTAAGTCGTCGCCGGTGCCGATTCCGGCCACCCCGACCCCAACTAACTCCACCAAGAGCTTCGGCTTGTCCCCAGCTCCACCTAGATGCCCTCCGCGGCCCTTTTGGTCGTCGGAGTGGCCAAAACCACTCTCGCCGCCGCGTCGGGCTCGCCGGCGGCTAAACGCCGGTGCAGCTGACGTCAACTTTGACCGCGGGTGGGCCCTGGTTGACTCCGATGAGTCACTGACAGGTGGGGCCCAACCCTGTTAATTAACCCAGTTTAGTTTAATTAAATTCTAACTAAACTAATTTCACTGACACGCGGGACCCACTGTCAGGTTTGACTGGACAGTGACCTGTTGACCTACTGACGTCACACTGATGTCAGGCTGACGCAATAATGAATTACTGGAATTATTAATATTCTGAAATCCCAGAAAATTGTATAAACTTCTAAAAATCATAGAAATTCAACCGTAACTCCAAATTAAATAAATTATATATGAAAAATTATCAGAAAAATTCAAGGAATCCATCTGTACCATTTTCATGCATGTTTGAACAATGTTTGTCCTATGTTTTGGACAAAACAAATAAAGGGCATTTAAATAACCATATATGGAGTTGGAATTTGAATCTTGTATTCAAACCAACTTCATTTAATCTGTTGCTAGTTGCATTAGCTCAAAACACATTCATATTGCCATGTCATAGCATGCATCATATTGTGCATTGCATTGATCGTGTTTCCTCTGTGTTTGCCGGTGTTGTTCCCCCCTCGATAGACATTGTACCGATGATGTGATCGTTGACACTGATGAAGACTCAATGCTATCTTCAGAAGTGCCAGGCAAGCAAAACCCCCTTGTTCATTCCGATGCAATCCTACTCTCTCGCTCCTACTCTCTTTTACTGCATTAGGACAACAACAATTCAACTGTTACTTGCTGCGGTAGCTGAACCCCTTTATCCTTTGCATGACCTGTCATTGCCACAGTAAATAGATGAAACCCACTAGCATGAGTAGGAGTTGTTTGAGCCCTATTGTGCCTACTCATTCATGTTTGTTTGTCATGCCTACTACTGCTTAGAGTTGAGTCAGGTCTGATTCATCGGGGATGAATCAGAGGTGTGTGAACATGTCCTACTGTGTGTGAGCTAAGTGTGTGAACACGATTTGGTAAAGGTAGCGGTGAGAGGCCATGTAGGAGTACAAGGTGGGTTGTCTCATTGCAGCCGTCCTCAGGAACTGAGTTCTGTGTTTGTGATCCATGATTCAGCTACTACCATACATTGGGCCCTAAAATATGACCCCGCTCGACTTCTTATTCACCCTAGTCCTCTGTCCAGGAGTTGCAAGTAGTTTCTGGTGTTTGTAGCTTGCTGGAGGTCGTGCACAGCGCTGACCGTAGGGGTGGGCTGTGACGCGGTAGGCACGTGGCCGGGTATACCGGGCGCCCGTTTGGTGTCACGGAACCCTGTTCACATCGTTTGGGGCTGTGAGCGAAACTCCGGCCGGATCTCCTCATGGATGGAACCCAAATAGGCGATAAACCTGGACTAGAGACTTGAGTGTTTAGGTAGGTCGTGGTCTACACCCACGTCAGCTTTCGCTTGAAGTCTGTCGAGCACATGTCATGTGCAGACGCTAAGTGGTGGAAACATGTATGAAGAAGTACACCCCTGCAGGGTTAACATCATCTATTCGAATAGCCGTGTCCGCGGAAAAGGACTTCTGGGTTGCTTATATCAGTTCATAGACAAGTGAAAGTGGATACTCTAAAATACGCAAGATAAGCGTGAGTGCTATGGATGGCGTTCTCGTAGGGAGACGGGAGCGGTTCCATAGTGGTGTATTGGTTGGTGAATATGTGGACTCGTGTGCGCCTCCTCAAAGAGTTGCTTGCAGTTGTAGTTTAGGATAGCCACCGAGTCAAAGCTGGCTTGCTGCAGTTAAACCCCACCATCCCCTTTGTTGACAATGATGCATATGTAGTTAGTTCTGATGTAAGTCTTGCTGGGTACATTTGTACTCACGTTTGCCTATTTTATGTTTTTGCAGAGAGACTTCGGTCTCACTAGTAGTTCCACGTGGACTTCGACGTTTAGCTTGTTACCTCAGCTACGATCTTGTGCCTCGGCAGGATTTGGTAGATAGTTAGGCTTCTCAGCCTTTTTCATTTATAGATGTCTGTACTCAGACATGATAGCTTCCGCTTGTGCTTTGACTTGTATGCTCTGATTGTTGGGTCATGAGACCCATGTTTGTAATATCCCGCTCCTCGGAGCCTATTGAATAAAATACTTGCGTCGTAGAGTCATGTTGTGATGCCATGTTGTATTTGCACATATCGAGCATATTGTGTGTATGTTATTGAAATGCTTGGTATGTGTGGGATCTGACTATCTAGTTGTTTATCTTTAGTAGCCTCTCTTACCGGGAAATGTCTCCTAGTGTTTCCACTGAGCCGTGGTAGCTTGCTACTGCTCCGGAACACTTAGGCTAGCCGGCATGTGTCCTTCTTCGTTCCTGTGTCTGTCCCTTCGGGGAAATGTCACGCGATGAATACCGGAGTCCTGTTAGCCCGCTACAGCCCGGTTCACCGGAGTCCTGCTAGCCCAGTGCTACAGCCTGGATTCACTCACTGATGACCGACACGTTCGATGCTGGGTCATGGATGCCTGTCCCTGTAAGTCTGTGCCACTTTGGGTTTACGACTAGCCATGTCAGCCTGGGCTCCTTATCATATGGATGCTAGCGACACTATCATATACGTGTGCCAAAAGGCGCAAACGGTCCCGGGCAAAGGTAAGGCGACACCCGTGGGAATACCGTGCGTGAGGCCGCGATGTGATATGAGGTGTTACATGCTAGATCGATGTGGCATTGAGTCGGGATCCTGACAGCGTTGGTATCAGAGCTTGACTGCCTGTAGGATTACCAAGCCAAACTGGTCGAAGTTGAGTGTAGAAATTCTTTAGTTATATACGGGAATTGATTGTGGGATGGAACGTAAGGCTCTTTTTACCCCTTATACCTTATGCCTTCTGATCTGAGTCATCTTATCTTTCCTGCGGGGTTAAGGAACTAGGCTTTCTCTTCTTTCTATTAGGATCACGTGTTACTAATCCGTAGACTTGAAGATTGTTGGACTTAAGCCTCGTTTCAGTTCCTATTACTTCCGTATGTTAATTGTTGATCTCGAAACCTTGATATTGTGCTTCTGAGTGGTTATGCCACCATTTTTGTGAATGTCTCAAATCTTTTCTGAGCATTTACAGCCGTTATGCTGTCCGAGTCATCCCAGGTTTCTAAATAGTCTGATGCATTTGCAAAATCCTTTCCCTCTGGTTTCGATGTTCCTTTATGCCAGCTCAATCACACTAATTGTTGAGTTGAGGTATTCTATTGCCTTGACATTTATGTTGGAGTTATCATTATGACCCTAGGTGTCTCAGGGGATCATCTAGTGGTCTAGCCATGATTTGTGTCCTAGTGTGATGATTCTGGCCTTTATTCTCGAAAGCATTCCGTGATGCTACCTAGGAGTAGGTATTCTATTCCTGGGTTCTTGAACCCGAGACTCACTCTACTTACCTCATGTTGATAGTGTTGCTAGTTCCTTTAGGATATTAGTAACCTTTGCGATAATCCTCGAGGTTCATGATACATCCTTTTTCCAATTACCATGAACCATTCTTGGCAGAAGTTCTTCTGAACCAAAAGATGACAACAAGAGTGCTCTCGATGAGTTCTCCATGCTATATTGTGACTCTGCCAGCTCAACCTTTCTGCATGGGTTATCCGGAAGAAACCTGTTGAACCTGGTTCGACATACTAATCTATGCATCCACAACTCAGAAAGTTATATGTTCCTTTGAGTTGTCCCTCTTTAGTTGTCTACTGACCTTCGTCTATCAATTGATAGTCAAGAGTATGCGTGCGTTCGTTTATCGATGCCTATTACTCTTGTGGTCCGTCAAGCCATTCTATTCTGGAATGACTAGGAGAAACAAACTCCAGTACCTCTTCCATATCTAGGATTGGGTCAAAGGAGTTGTGCTCCGCAGATCAAATGCCAATCCAGCTTTTGCTCTGCTCTACCTTGGAGTATTACCATCTTTATATCGGGATTGTTATAGGAATTGCACACCATCCTATGAACTCTTGGTACAGTGATACTTCTTGCCATCATTGTTCATTCCTCGGTTCCTGTGTTATTGTAACCGGAATGCCGACAAGTGAATCGTGGTGTGTGAAATCAATACTGTTAGCAACTCCGTTGCTTGGTAGTTAAATGGACAACAACCTCATTCTTAGCGTGCTGATTATTGAGTCATCATTCTAAGATTGATCGTGCTACCTAGTCCTTATTCCTGGTGCACTTTTCAATCAATGAGTTAGGATAGTGGCAATCCCTCGCTCTTTTGATCATATCGTCTTGCCCTGAAAAGCAAGATTGTTCTCGAGCTTAGTAACATACCGGTGGTTCATGATATTCCGAATTTCTTCTCGGAAGTATCACCAGGTTGTCGCCTGACCGCTATGTTGATCTCGTGATCAAGTTGGTTTATTCCTGTAAACCACCATTTCTCCAAGAATCCGTGTTGGATACCCCTGAGCTAGTTGGTTAAGCTAAACAACAACTTGGAGAGCTGGAAGATAAAGGCTTCTCCGACTTCGTTCATATTAAGGGATATCTCGTATGTATGTTGAAGAAAGATGATGTCTTCATCGATTGGTTCCTGTGATCAGTTGTTGGACCTATTATCTTGTTAAAACTTTGATTTGAGTGTGGGCTATTCTCAAATCAAATCAGAACCAACGATGTTCGTAATGTTGTCTTACTCGTGGTTGACTCCTCGAGCATACACCATTATATCTTATGGGTCTGACCAATGCTATCACCTGTTCACATAATTAGGGAATTCCATCTTCATGGAAATCTCGATGAATTGTTGTTGAGCCCATCAACATCATTTTATCTTCTCCAAGATCTTGTTGGACAATAAGTTAGTGTTGGAAACTTTTGAAGCATTTTCTTCATGCCAGCTCATGAAGTACTTGTTTGATGAAAGGAATGACTTCCTCTTATACACGTGCATTTGATGTAAGCTGCCGCCATGAATTCGAGGAAGATTGTTTTGTTTCCTTTGGAATCATCCCAAATCAGTCATGCACACGTGCGAAGTATTCGGTAGTCTGGAGGCTTGCAACCTTCATTCTATATGTGTCCCTAGCACACTAAGCCACTGATTGACTTGTTCAAGGAAAAGAAGTCTATGCTTGGGATCTAATCCATGGACTTGCGTAAAGACTTCGATATCCTAGATGATGGTTCCCCACCTGAACTCGGTAGTGCTTAATTATAAGACTACTACGTGGCCATGCTTGTCTGGGACAACCTGTTCACATGTTTGTAGCAGAACCAGCTCATGTTTTGGAGCTTACTATCATAGTTCATTCCCTGAGAATCTCGCAACGTCATCTCGTCGATTTGTGTTGCAAACTTTCGTTTTTCTTCCTAGACTCGATGAGTCTGGAATATCCTAACACCAACCAGATCTGAATCTCAGGCAGATATGATGGTTTGGAACATTTCCCAAGAACTATAATATCGGTCCCTCGGAAACGGTAAAGTGGATGTCGTGGCCAACACACCCAGCCGGAAGACCTATAATTGTAGTATCTTGATTAAAGGAGTTGGCCACCTCCCCATAAGGATTTCGTAGGATTTACCTCCGTAACTGTTCCTTATGGATTCTATTGCTCCCGAAGTCCAACCTTTTACTTGATGTTCTAGTTATCAAACCATATCTATGAATGGGATACACTAGCACGTCAAGGAGAACATTAAAAGCCAAGTGCTAAATGTCTCTCGGTCGATCATCCAGATTTTATTTCCTTGGCCCCGCCAAGGGTGAAATCTGAGAAGGTGTTATCTTCCTTTGCATCTGCATCCTCCATCACCATTCATCATGGTAGTACGTTGTGTTGCCAGGATCCTTGACACGGATGGTGGTAAAACCTGATGAATATGGAAATGCTCAAGTTCTTGAGAGCACGCACAAGCGCTAGGTGTTATCGTCGACACTAATTGGGATGCTCTCAGTTTCCTCGGCAATGCTATGACCTTTTCAAACAGTGAATTCACTCTCTATTGTTGGGTTCTTCCCCTAGTTACCAGAATCATTCCCAGCATTTGCATTTTGTTCCCAGCTTGCACCGCCAATGTGCCATTCTACCTTGGGTCTCTTCCATTTCCGGTGGTAAGCAAAATCATCCATTACGTTGTCTTCAACAAGGTAATCCACATCATCCAAGTCCGAGTATGCCATTCTACCGACCCCCTCCAAACGATCGCTCGAGATTTGCCTTAAGCTGGTATAAAGAGTTTCAATGATCTTTGAATCAAAGGTAATTCTTTTGCCACTTAAGGGGATATTTCCACGAGTCACCTTCCCTAAGGTGCATCGTTATGGTATCATGGCAATTCAACTCCTCGCTAGGTTGACAACCGATCACCACATTCTTAAGTCTGGAATTGTTGTCTACCTAGTGAACCTTTGTCATCTGCTTCACTCCATTCCTATGGATGTGTGCTTCGTCTCTCAGCTCGAGAGATGTTGCTATGTCTCATTCCGAGAGTTAATCCTGAGTTGTTCGACCTTCGAGAAGATTGATCCTTCTAGAGTTCCCTTCTCCTCTCGTTGTCATGTTGGTTGGAGTTCTCAGAGCAAGACGATAAGACAATGATGGTGATCAAATCAACACTTTTATCGAATGCAACCTGGATCGTGAAGATTGTGCTAGTTGCGTTTCCCCTTCACCTTACCCTACGCTTGAATCTCGGGACGAGATTTTTGTTTAGTGGGGGTGAGTTGTCACATCCCTAGTTCTGGCCTGACCTATGCTTGCTTCCATGTGTGCATCATGTTTAAATTCAAATGAAATTTGAATTGAGGAATTTTCAAAAGCCTCAGGAAACCTCTAAAAATAACCAACATTTAAGTCTTCTCAAATGAGTCCAAGAAAATGTTCCTGTTATTCCATGGAAATATTGGTAAGAGGTAAAATGCAAACCAATATTTTTGGAGTGACTGAAACATTTATTTTGGGCCTTTGAATTAATTCAATAACTATTTGCATTGGATATATATTTGATATATAAATAATATATGTCCAATAATACTGGAACATTTTATGTGGTTTGGTATATTTTAGTTCTAGCCACATAACTATTTTCAGGATTTTATAAAATGGTTTAGTATTTTACTAAACTAAAACAACACAGAACAAAATAAATAAATAAAAACAGAAATAGGAAAAGTAGAGAGGAGAGAAACCTTACCTGGCGCTCACCTGGTAGCCCAGCCGGCCCAGCTCCTGTGCGGCCCAGCCCACCAGGCGTCCCCCCCCCTGTCGTCTTCCTCCCCTTGCCCCGAAGCAGCTCGGTGGCGAGCGCTGGCGATGCCCCGGCCACCTCCTGCTTGCCGCCTTCCTCTCGTCGCCCTGGACCCCGTCCGCGACGCCACGCAACCCCCCCGACCCTTCTCACTCTCCTCGCTCCTTCCCCCCCTCCTCTGTTTCTCGCACGCAGCCACCGAGCAGAGCTCGTCGCCGCCGTCCACTGCCACCACGGCCACCGGGCCTCCCTCGCTTCCCCGACTAGCCCACAAGCTCCGCCACTCCGTCCTCGACCCACCTCACCAAGCCTTGCCCCTCCAGAAGCCCCCGAACGGCCTCATCGGGCTCGTCTTCTACCTCGGACCCGCCGGCCATCACCGTCAAATTCATCGGCTCCGGACCGTCCCCGACCTCGCCGAGGCCACCGCTGCACCCGCTGTGAGCTCCGCCACCGTTTCCCCCTCTTCCCCTCTTCGTTTGATTGCCGTAGCCGTCGCCCCCTTGATGACCGAGATGCACCGCCGCCTGAGCTTGCTGTCGACGATGCTCCGGTGACCAAATGGTCACCCTGGAGTGTCCAACCTACTCCTCGCGATGCGTAGCACCCTTCTAGCCCCTTGCCCCTCTCTTCTACGCACTGAAACGCGATTCCGCGCGCAACCGAACTCCGGCGGCCACCTAAGTCGTCGCCGGCACCGATTCCGGCCACCCCGACCCCAGCTAACTCCACCAAGATCTTCGGCTCGTCCCCAGCTCCAGCTAGATGCCCTCCGCGGCCCTTTTGGTCGTCGGAGTGGCCAAAACCACTCTCGCCGCCGCGTCGGGCTCGCCGGCGGCTAAACGTCGGCGCAGCTGACGTCAACTTTGACCACGGGTGGGCCCTGGTTGACTCCGATGAGTCACTGACAGGTGGGGCCCAGCCCTGTTAATTAACCCAGTTTAGTTTAATTAAATTCTAACTAAACTAATTTCACTGACACGCGGGACCCACTGTCAGGTTTGACTGGACAGTGACCTGTTGACCTACTGACGTCACACTGACGTCAGGCTGACGCAATAATGAATATACTGGAATTATTAATATTCTGAAATCCCAGAAAATTGTATAAACTTCTAAAAATCATAGAAATTCAACCGTAACTCCAAATTAAATAAATTATATATGAAAAATTATCAGAAAAATTCAAGGAATCCATCTGTACCATTTTCATGCATGTTTGAACAATGTTTGTCCTCTGTTTTGGACAAAACAAATAAAGGGCATTTAAATAAGAGTTGGAATTTGAATCTTGTATTCAAACCAACTTCATTTAATCTGTTGCTAGTTGCATTAGCTCAAAACACATTCATATTGCCATGTCATATCATGCATCATATTGTGCATTGCATTGATCGTGTTTCCTCTGTGTTTGCCGGTGTTGTTCCCCCCCGATAGACGTTGTACCGATGATGTGATCGTTGACACTGATGAAGACTCAATGCTATCTTCAGAAGTGCCAGGCAAGCAAAACCCCCTTGTTCATTCCGATACAATCCTACTCTCTCGCTCCTGCTCTCTTTTACTGCATTAGGATAACAACGATTCAACTGTTACTTGCTGCGGTAGCTGAACCCCTTTATCCTTTGCATGACCTGTCATTGCCACAGTAAATAGATGAAACCCACTAGCATGAGTAGGAGTTGTTTGAGCCCTGTTGTGCCTACTCATTCATGTTTGTTTGTCATGCCTGCTACTGCTTAGAGTTGAGTCAGGTCTGATTCATCGGGGATGAATCAGAGGTGTGTGAACATGTCCTACTGTGTGTGAGGTAAGTGTGTGAACACGATTTGGTAAAGGTAGCGGTGAGAGGCCATGTAGGAGTACATGGTGGGTTGTCTCATTGCAGCCGTCCTCAGGAACTGAGTTCTGTGTTTGTGATCCATGATTCAGCTACTACCATACATTGGGCCCTGAAATATGACCCCGCTCGACTTCTTATTCACCCTAGTCCTCTGTCCAGGAGTTGCAAGTAGTTTCTGGTGTTTGTAGCTTGCTGGAGGCCGTGGACAGCGCTGACCGTAGGGGTGGGCTGTGATGCGGTAGGCACGTGGCCGGGTATACCGGCGCCCGTTTGGTGTCACGGAACCCTGTTCACATCGTTTGGGGCTGTGAGCGAAACTCCGGCCGGATCTCCTCATGGATGGAACCCGAATAGGCGATAAACCTGGACTAGAGACTTGAGTGTTTAGGTAGGTCGTGGTCTACACCCACGTCGGCTTTCGCTTGAAGTCTGCCGAGCACATGTCGTGTGCAGACGCTAAGTGGTGGAAACATGTATGAAGAAGTACACCCCTGCAGGGTTAACATCATCTATTCGAATAGCCGTGTCCGCGGAAAAGGACTTCTGGGTTGCTTATATCAGTTCATAGACAAGTGAAAGTGGATACTCTAAAATACGCAAGATAAGCGTGAGTGCTATGGATGGCGTTCTCGTAGGGAGACGGGAGCGGTTCCATAGTGGTGTATTGGTTGGTGAATATGTGGACTCGTGTGCGCCTCCTCAAAGAGTTGCTTGCAGTTGTAGTTTAGGATAGCCACCGAGTCAAAGCTGGCTTGCTGCAGTTAAACCCCACCATCCCCTTTGTTGATAATGATGCATATGTAGTTAGTTCTGATGTAAGTCTTGCTGGGTACATTTGTACTCACGTTTGCCTATTTTATGTTTTTGCAGAGAGACTTCGGTCTCACTAGTAGTTCCACGTGGACTTCGACGTTTAGCTTGTTACCTCAGCTACGATCTTGTGCCTCGGCAGGATTTGGTAGATAGTCAGGCTTCTCAGCCTTTTTCATTTATAGATGTCTGTACTCAGACATGATAGCTTCCGCTTGTGCTTTGACTTGTATGCTCTGATTGTTGGGTCATGAGACCCATGTTTGTAATATCCCGCTCCTCGGAGCCTATTGAATAAAATACTTGAGTCGTAGAGTCATGTTGTGATGCCATGTTGTATTTGCACATATCGAGCATATTGTGTGTATGTTATTGAAATGCTTGGTATGTGTGGGATCTGACTATCTAGTTGTTTATCTTTAGTAGCCTCTCTTACCGGGAAATGTCTCCTAGTGTTTCCACTGAGCCATGGTAGCTTGCTACTGCTCTGGAACACTTAGGCTGGCCGGCATGTGTCCTTCTTCGTTCCTGTGTCTGTCCCTTCGGGGAAATGTCACGCGATGAATACCGGAGTCCTGTTAGCCCGCTACAGCCCGGTTCACCAGAGTCCTGCTAGCCCAGTGCTACAGCCTGGATTCACTCGCTGATGACCGACACGTTCGATGCTGGGTCATGGATGCCTGTCCCTGTAAGTCTGTGCCACTTTGGGTTTACGACTAGCCATGTCAGCCCGAGCTCCTTATCATATGGATGCTAGCGACACTATCATATACGTGCGCCAAAAGGCGCAAACGGTCCCGGGCAAAGGTAAGGCGACACCCGTGGGAATACCGTGCGTGAGGCCGCAATGTGATATGATGTGTTACATGCTAGATCGATGTGGCATTGAGTCGGGGTCCTGACATAACCTATTGACATAGTGCCAAGTGCCAGTTGCTGTTTTTTGCATGTTTTTACGTCGTAGGAAATAAATACAAAACGGAGTCCAAATGCAGGGAAACTTTTTGTTGATTTTTTATGGACCAGAAGACATCTAGTGGGCCGAAGAAATGTCCAGGTGGGGTGTGCCCACCTCGGATGCCCCCCGAACCGCCTCTTTACTCTATAAATACCCCAATATTCCAGAAACCCTTGGGAGTCGACGAAAATCAATTCCAGCGGCCGCAAGTTCCAGAACCACCAGATCCAATCTAGGCACCATCACGGAGGGGTTCATCATGCCCATTGGTGCCTCACCGATGATGCGTGAGTAGTATTTTGTAGACCTTCGACTCTGTAGTTAGTAGTTAGATGGCTTCATCTATCTCTTTTGACTCTCAATACAATGGTCTCTTGGAGATCCATATGATGTAACTCTTTTTGTGGTGTGTTTGTTGGGATCAGATGAACTTTGAGTTTATGATCAGATCTTTCTTTTTATCCATGAAAGTTATCTGAGTCTTCTTTGATCTCTTATATGCATGATTTCTTATATCCTCGTATTTCTTCGCCTATATTTGGGTTTTCTTTGGCCAACTTGATCTATTTATCTTGCAATGGGAAGGGGTGCTTCGTGATGGGGTCGATCTTAAGGTGCTTTATCCCAGTGATAGAAGGGGAAAAGACACATATGTATCGTTTCTATTAAGGATAATAAGATGGGGTCTATTTCGACATAAATAGATCTTGTCTACATCATGTCATTGTTCTTATTGCATTACTCCGTTTTTCCATGAACTTAATACACTAGATGCATGTTGGATAGCGGTCGATGTGTGGAGTAATAGTAGTAGATGTAGGCAGGAGTCGGTCTACTAATCTTGGACGTGATGCCTATATAATGATCATTGGCTGGATATCGTCATGATTATTTGAAGTTCTATCAATTGGCCAATAGTAATTTATTTACCCACCATTTGCTATTTTTCTTGAGAGAAGCCACTAGTGAAATCTACGCCCACCCGGTCTCTTCTTTATTATATTTGCCTTTGCGATCTATTTTTCTTTGCTTTTATTTTCTGATCTATTAAACCAAACATACAAAAATAACTTGTTGCACTTTATTTTATTTGACGTTCGATCTATAAAATTATTACAACTTTTTCACGTCCGTTTGCCAATCTCTGGAGCCGTTACCCAAAAGGGATTGACAACCCCTTTAACACGTCGGGTTGCGAGTATTTGTTATTTGTATGCAGGTGCTGTTTACGTAGTGTTGCTTGGTTCTCCTACTGGTCCGATAACCTTGATCTCATCACTGAGGGAAATACCTACCGCCGCTGTGCTGCATCATCCCTTCCTCTTTGGGGAAATACCGATGTAGTCTAGCAGACATCACAGTTGTAGCTGGATTGGATTTATATGCGCTAAATGCCTAGAAAATGCACACAATCCCCTAAATATGGTAAATGAGCCCGGAAAAATGCCAAATTTGAACACGATGATTTGCTAGGTGTATGTTCGTCGTAGAAAAAAACTCGAGGGCAAAGAACGAAGAAAATTTGGATTCCCCTTCAATCTTGGTGGTTTCCAACTTCCTCGGTGATGGTTCGATTTATGAAGGGCGTGCATGACGACATAAGCCAAACCTTCTCAAATTTTTACCTGGGCATGTGAGGTCATACCGTAGCACCATGTCAGGTGTCATGTTTTTCAAGCATTTATTTCATTTTTTCTATAGTTGAAAACCCAATAAACAAACGTTTGTGGTTGACTATTGTCACACATTTCATCAAAATATCTGTCCATTCCTTGTAAAGGCATGAGAATTTACTAAATGGCACGAGCATGGTTTTCCAGGCCATTTTTGTGCACCCTTTCATGCGTCGATTGTTTGAACTTGAATTATGTGCATTAATGCCTAGAAAATGGACATAATCCCCTAAATATGGTAAATGAACCCAGAAAAGTGCCAAATTCGAACACGGTGATTTGTAGGGTGTATGTTCATCGTAGAAAAAAACTCAGGGACAAAGGACAAAGGAAATTTGGATCCCCCTCCAATCTTGGTGATTTCCCCCTCGAAACCATGAAACTTCATCGGTGATGGTTTGATTTATGAAAGGCGTATATGACGACATAAGGAAAACATTCTCAAATTTTTACCAAGGCATGGTGTGGCCATGCCATGACACCACGCCCGACGTCATGTTTTCCAAGCATGTATTTCATTTTGTATAGTTGTTAACTCAGTAAACGACGCGTTTATGGTTGACTATTACCACACATTTCCTTGAAATATCTGCCCATTCATTGTAAAAGGCATGAGAATGTACTGAATAACACGAGCATGCTTTCTAGACCGTTCTTGTGCACCTTTTCATGCATCGATTGTTCGATTTTGAAATATGTGCATTAATGCCTAGAAAATGCAAATGATCCCCTAAATATGGTAAATGAGCCCGGAAAAATGTCAAATTTGAGCACATTGCATTTGAGGTTGTATGTTGATCATTGGAAAAAAACTGAATGACAAACTAGGAAGGAAATTTGGATTCCCCTTCAATCTTTGTGATTTCCCTCTCGAAAGCATCGAACTTCCTCAGTGATGGTTCAATTTATGAAAGGCGTGCATGACAACATAAATCAAACCTTCTCAGCATTCAACCAGGGCACGGTGAGGCCATACCATGGCACCATGGCAGGCGTCGTGTTTTTCAAGCACGGATTTCATTTTTCTATAGTTGATAACCCAGTAAATGATGCATTTCTAGTTGACTATTGCCACACATTCCCTTAAAATCTCTGCCCATTCCTTGCAAAAGTCTCGAGAATTTACTAAATACCACGAGTATGGTTTTTCCAGACCGTTCTCGTGCACCTTTTCATGCACCTATTGTTCAAATTTGAATTATGTGGATTAGTGCCTAGAAAATGCACATAATCCCCTAATATGGTAAATGAGCCCGGAAAAATGCCAAATTTGAACACGTTGCATTCGAGGGGTATGTTGATTGTAGAAAAAACTGAATGACAAGCTAGGAGGGAAATTTGGATTCTCGGCCCCTTCAATCTTGCTGATTTTCCCCTCGAAACCATGAAATTTCCTTGGTGATGGTTCGATTTATGAATGGCGTGCATGACGACATAAGACAAACATTCTCAATTTTTTACCAAAGCATGGTGAGGCCATACCATGGCACCATGCGAGGCATCATGTTTTCCAAGCATTTATTTCATTTTTGTATAGTACCTAGTAAATCATTTCCTTGAAATATCTGCCCATTCCTTGTAAAAGGCATGAGAATTTACTAAATAGCATGATCATGGTTTTCCAGACCATTCTCGTGCACCTTTTCAAGCACTGATTGTTTGAATTCGAATTGTGTGCATTAATGCATAGAAAAAGCACATAATCCCCTAAATATTGTAAATGAACCTGGAAAAGTGCCAAATTTGAAAATGGTGATTAGTAGGGTTTATGTTCATCGTAGAAAAAACACATGGAAAAAGGACAAACGAAATTTGGATTCCCATTCAATCTTGGTGATTTACTATCACACACGATTCATATCCGTCGCCTCTGCGAACCATGTGTGTTTGCTAACACATGCAAAATACAAAAGAAAAACTCGCCCACTTCGTCCACACCCACTCGCCGCGGACTCCTCCGCAACTCTGCACCTCATCAACTCCTATTACAGTGGCCACCCTAAGCTCGACGGTTGTTGTCGGCGAGCGGAGGTCGCGCTCCAAATGGCACGGGATTTCGCCCCTACCGCTTTTTGCCGCCTATCTGCACCGACATTCTAGACTCTGGTCGATTGGGGTTTTCTGAAGGATTGGGCCGGGGATTGTTCTCATGGAGAAGGTAATCAACTTAGTGAAATATTCACTCATCTATTATCGCAGTCCATCCGTCGCTGTTAATCAACCAGCGGAAATCACCGTAGAATCATTTTTGTTGTAGCTGATTCGTGGGTGGTCATTCATGTGTCCACATTGCGAGCACAAATTGATCAAGTGTGATCGTGGCCAGTCAGAAACGAAGTTCTATCTCACCATTCCGGATGACTTCAGGGAGCGCTCGGTATGTTCAATCTCAACCTACCATGGTCGGCATGGCCTAAATTTTTGAACATATCCTGTCTGTTGCTACATTATCTATATATTTGCATCAAATCTTTGTTACATTATCTATTTTAATTATATATTTTGTACTTTTCTTTTATTTATATATTGATTTGTTCTATGAGTTACTCCCATATTTGCATCATGCTCTTTTATTTCAATATATCTAATTTACGATCTTAATTTTCATTTCAAGTAGTAAATCCCTTGCTTTGGAAGAAGAGGAGTAGGAGGAAATCTTGAGCTTTACTTTGTTGATGACTCCTAGGATGTCATATTGACAATGCAGCATGGATTCACAATGACGGTTAGCGTAAAACTTGATAAAGACGGTCACTCCTATTTTAATGCGGACCTTTGGAGAAAAATGTCTAAGTGTTATGAACTGAAAGCTGGCAATAAAATTCTAGCACGTGCACCGTAGCCTGGTCTAATTAACATGGATGTTTACTTCCCCAACGTCATCATCCGATCAAAGTACGATTGAGGTTAGTGTCCTTTCAACTTTCTCCATGTTGTCATATTACTTAGCAAAATCGGGGTATTTGTTCTGACTAATTGATCACTATTTAGGCAACCAATTGTGATTTCATTTTCTGACCCCGTTCCTAGGCAGTAACAAATTCTATTTACCAATTTATTCTCACTATATATTCTTCTGCCATGTTCTGAATAAATAATACCTTTCCACCTTTTAAGCAGGATATGTTGGATGCATAGCGAACGATCTGTATGTTACTAAGCGTACCAAATTTCACTGGAAGGGCTTGAAGCATGTCATAAACTTTGTTGATAATCTGAGAGATGGCACATCGTATGAGTGATGGATTTTGGATGGGATTAATTATACCTATGGTGAACACATTGAACAAGACCAATTGTGTGCATAAAACACTGGTAAAAAGTCTTATTTTAATGCTGATGCTTAGAAACTATATATATCTTCAATGATATGTTACAATTGGTTTTTATTCTACATTTCAACAGAAATTGCCCGTTGTAGCAGTTCCTGGAAGGATTTCCCGGCGTGGTCGAATTACGCTTATGCCTGCTAATAACGCCAAAGTGATTGCAAGGTACTGCATTTCCCGCAGAAATGAAACCATTCAAATTGACAAATTCTCGCTTGTCATGATAATGCGTCCATATTGGAAAACTGGAGACACTGTTCTACTCATGCTCTACCAAGGCACAGGAGGGCTCTTCCTTTTCATTGACGAGATGTCGAGTCGCCGTGATCAAGCTGCTTCCAGCGGATAGTTGTGGTTGTTGGCCCTCGGCCTCTTAAAATGTGCTTGATGTTACTATATTAAGTATGTAGATATGGACCATATGGTTGTTGGACCTTAGCCTCTTAAAATGTGATACTTGTTACTATGTTAAGTATTTAGATATGGACCATATGGTTGTCAAAACTGTGTTACGAAGATCCTCCTTTTGTCGAATTTTGTTACCACTATATATATGTTACTCAAATGTTGTTACCCAAGTTCTTAAATTTTAATGGATAGTATTAGTATCGTACACAATTCATTGAGTTTAAGCGTGTGCCCGATGTCCATAAGGCATTTGCATATTAACTGTCCATATTGGAAATTCACAGACATGTTAACATAAGGAAACGTATGTGTAACTTACTAATCATCGCACATGAGTACTCGCAGACGCATTGTGTGCGATACTCCCAGCCACCGGAAGCAATTAGTTTGCATTTTTCAAAGTTTTTAGTACACACAGAATCTCGCATGAACTAACTGTATTAACCGTCTGTATTGTAATTTATCATTGCAAACAATTCATCTGAGTCAGCTGTTTGCCACGTATCACACACATCTTGTTAAGTTGAACCATTTCTGTTGTGTTCCCTAATCGAAAACAGTTCATCTGAGTGAACCGTATGCTGTATATCACACACACCTTGATCTGGATAACCATTTCTGTTGCACTCCCTAATAGCAAACGGTTCATCGGAGTGAACTGTATGCCGTATATCGCACACACATTGATATGGCTTCCCGTTTCTATTATTCTGCCCCATCACAAATAGTTCAAATGAATTAACCATGTGCCCTGCATCACACACGCAACTAAAATCTGAACCGTGTTTGATGGCTCTGCCATCGCAAATGTTTTGCACGTTTTTTGATGGTTTTTTTACACCATCGTTTGCGATTAACGCATCGCACACAGTTTCGTTAAAGGGTCTCTGATCGTACTGTCGCATTTGCAGCATCCTGTAGTAGTGAAGGTATCAATCCAGTAGGAGGAACACACAAGTCACCAGTGGTTGCACCTACACAAGCAAACAAATACTTGCACTCAACAGGATAAAGGGGTTATCAATCCCTTCACGGTTAGTTGCAAGGATGAGATCTGATAGTCATGGATATAAGTAAAAGATCAAAATAAGATAAAGGTAAATAAATTGCAGAAAGGTATTTTTGGGTTATTGAATTTGTAGATCTGAAAATAATATGATAAAAGATAGACCCGGGGGCCATAATTTTCACTAGAGGCTTCTCTCTTGAAAGAAATATAGGGTGGGTAAACAAATTACTGTTGAGCAATTGATAGAAAAGCGCATAGCTATGATGATGTCTAAGCCAATGATCATGAATATAGGCATCACGTCCGTGACAAGTAGACCGAATCCTTCCCGCATTTACGACTATTACTCCACACATCGGCCGCTATCTAGCATGCATCTAGTGTATTAAGTTAACAAGAACGGAGTAATGCCTTAAGCAAGATGACATGATGTATAGGGATAGGTCCAATGAATATGAAAGAAAATCCCATCTTTTTATCCTTAATGGAAACATTACAAATACATGTCATGTACCTTTCTATCACTGGGAAGTAGCACCGCAAGATTGAACCCATTACAAAGTACCTCTCCCATGGCAAGAAAAATCAATCTAGTTGGCCAAACCAAATCAATAGATGAGAGAGGAACACAAAGCTATCGTAATCATGCATAAAAGAGTTTAGAGAAGACTCAAATAATATTCATAGATAATCTGATCATAAACCCACAATAAATCAAATCTCAACGAAGGCACCGCAAAAGAAGATTAGATCGAATAGATCTCCGAGAACATCAAGGAGAACATTGTATGGAAGATCATAGAGAGAGAAGAAGTCATGTAGCTAATAGCTATGGGCTCATAGGTCTGTGGTAAACTACTCACACATCATTGAAAAGGCAACAAGGTTGATGTAGAAGCCCTCCATGGTCGAATCCCCCATTGGTAGAGTACCAGAAAAGGCCTCCAGATGGGATCTCACGAGGACAGAAACTTGCGACAGTGGAAAAGTACATTTTGTGTGCCCTCTGTTCTACGGGGAATATTTGGGTATTTATTCAAAAAGAATTAGGCTTAGAGGAGCCATGAGGGGCCCACAAGCATGGGGGGTGCCCCCCTTGGGCGCGCCCCCTTAGCTTGTCGTTGCCTCGTGGCCCATGTGGCCTCCCGAAGCTTCCAGGGTGTGTTGTGGTCCAACAAAAATCATCAAAAAGTTTCATTCCATTTGGACTCTGTTTGGTATAGATTTTTTGTAAAGGAAAAAACATCAACTGGCACTTGGCACTCGGTTAATAGGTAAGTCCCAAAAAATGATATAAAATACCATAATAATGCATATAAAACACCCAAGATGGGTAATATAATAGCATGGAACAATAAAAAAAATTATAGATACGTTGGAGATGTATCAAGCATCCCCAAGCTTAATGGCGTGTTCGAGATGCACTTTCTAACTTATACTTGATGCACGTGTGCTTGTGTGTTGAGCAGGATCTGTATATATAGGTTGTTATGGCCGTCATGTAAAGCTTTGATTGTAGCCGTTTTATTTGCATGTCGTCTAGTTTGAAATTATGGGTTGTGTGGTTACATATCCTTGTGTTTTTATTATTGCATGGATGTCGAGTCGTATTTGTGGTTGCCAATGACTCCTTGATGGAAACCATGACTGTTTCCATGTATACACTTCGGTCTATCCTTGTACTCTGGGTTATATCGGACATATTTAATAGCAAGATATTTTTACCTAACATGTTGCACTGGTCACACATGTCAATATTGTATGTAAGTTCATATCTTAAATCTCAGTCATTGATATAAAAAAATGAACAACCACTATAATTTAATCTATGTGGACACACATAATTGCTTAATGTTTGTATTTTTTATAATAATATATAATAGGTAGATGTGCCTTCCCTCCAAATTCCACCACTTAACCCAAAATAAATTGTTGAGGTTGTCGGGAATGGAAGCATGCTTTGACTGGATTTGTTGAGGACCCAACCAAAATAAACAAAGGTCTATCGATTTTTGTCGACATGCCTAAAGGCATAAATCGTTCCATGCTTGCTACAAAATTAATAGTCAATGCCTAAATAGGTAATTTCAGGAGAAGTATGGACAAGTTACATGATCTGTTTTGGGAAGTTGTTTGGCCCCGTTTTCTTGCAAGAGGTGCACTTAGAGCAGTCAAAAGACATCTACATAACCAAGAATTACCTTGTACTAGTCGCCAACCCATGCATTCGCACATGCTAGTGTATAAAATACTTGTATGTACTTCCTATGATTTTGGGTGCATTGTAGTTATTTGGTTATTTCATGCTTCATAAATGTGTGCCTTTCATCGATATTGAATTTGCTACAACACTGGCTTTTTATATTTACAGTTTATTGTTGTAACTATGCATAAAGAATATATTTGGGTTACTTATTCAGATGTTGACCAATTTGATCAGCACAATCATTATTTTATTACCCATTCTATTATAACTTCAAGATTCCAGATCTATTTATGTTTCTTTTTTACCACAACTCTATTTATTTTGAAGTGCATCATTGTGCAAACTTTAATTTTCACTCATTTTATTTGTATACTTCATTTCATCTCGACTTTTCTGATAGTAGTATATAATTTGCATCCCTCTACATATATGGAAAGAAAAGCCTTTTGGGAAAGTAAGTTTAAGTCACATAATACATACAATTTTTTTTCTGTGCCTTCATAAATATGGGGAAGCACATTTGTATCTCAATCAACTAGGATATAAAATATCAAGTCTATTGTTCTAGATGACAGATTTGGGAGCACTTCTCTTCTGCTAGCTTGGAGGCACCGCACATGGAAGAATAATCATACTAAGAAAGCTAGTTTATGGAGTTACACATCATAAAGGAAATGGTTATCAAACTGCTCGGTTAGTAACAAGGAATTCTGAAATTGATTCCTCCTAAAATGACTATTGTTCTTTGTGATCAGAGTAAATTGTATCTCCTGCAAGGGACTTTGATCCAACTACCATGACTTATCTAACCTCATGCTTTGATCATAGATCAACATCTAAACTTTCTAAGCAATCACAGTTGCTCCTCGTCAGGCATATCCTATATTATCACCTTTACTTGCTATATTCATTCATAGAAAACAACCATCAACATAATCCTGAAGTTTTGTCATCTGTACCCTTCTTAACTTCTACGGGGCTAGAAACTGAAACTTTTCTCAGCTATATACCATATATTTAGATATATTATACCATTTCATATATAAAATAACAGTGATCGGGTTGTAGACCAGCCTGAACAATGTCGTCAACATTAAACGATCAATCGACCATCTATTCTATCCTAATAACCGATGCCAATAAGTTAGTCACAAGCAATAGTAAGTTCAAAACTGTAGTTCTAAGATTATCTGCAAATTTTTGGAATGTTTTTTAAACTATATATCACCCAAACAATATTCAAATTAATGAAAAACAAATTGTCAGAACAGGTCATAAATTAACATTCACAAAATCTTTAAACTGCAGGATTAAGTGAGAGGTACCCATATATACATGATAAGCATAAATGTATGCCTAGTATTTAGTAATTTGTAGGTGTACTGGAAGCGTTGATCCTGTACAGTGCATACATTTTTCTCTATGCTTACTCTAGCATTTGTGAGTATCACATGCTCTCTATATATGTTAACAAAACTTCTAAATAGGACATGTACATCTAAATTTTACATGACATAACTTCTCTACCATGGGATTAATTTATTTGTATCCGTTCCACCAGCCTTAGATCATCGCGCTGGTTGTCATTGGTGCTCCTGCATGTAATACAAAATTGAAACAAACATTAAACAGAATACATGCATGCATGCACTTCACACCAAATTAATAGCGTTTACAAACAGATTATTTCATCTCAAAGAGAATCAAAAAGTTTGAAAAGAAAAAATATTTATATTATCAGTAGTTCCTTCAAGAATAATAATCATACATGTGCACATGTATACATACATCTAAGACTGAATCATCTCATTTCCACCAGGGCTGTTACTGCGACACCATCTGTCATTAGTCTGGGGACATGTAAATAAGATCTAATTGTCTTCATCCACATTGGTGCTAATTTCTGCCTCACCTTCGGCCACAAAGAACAATTTACTAAGTGTTGCGGCTAATGCCGTTGGTTTTCATGCAGTTCACATAGTTTAGTTTCTCTCCACATATTGAATGCTTGAGCTTAGGTATCCAACATTGGGATCAACGGCCAGTCATAAAGCAAACTAATTCATCATTAAAACATATCCGGTTGAGAACGAAAATCAAGTCAGTTCGCTACCTATATGATCTCGCATCCTTGCCAGCTGGCATACGTACGATGCAGCATGGTGCCTCTTGTCATAAGTGAATTGAAGGAGAAAAAAAATTAAAATTGGTGGTCTTTCTTACATATAAAAAGTAAAAGATTGCTGGTGTTAGTTCTAGAGAAAAATTAATTATGGTACTACAAAATAGATTAGGTTTTTATACATTGAGTCGATTTGTCTTTCTTGAGATGCACATAACCGGAGATAATGATTCCTGAGATGCACATAACTGAAGTATTGATACATTAAGTTGGGGGTACACAATAATTGAGAGATGGCCCAAATTTTACATGCTAAGATACACAATAGGAAATCAGAGATGTGTGGATACAACTCTAAAGTTCAACATATGAAGCAATCAAAGAAAACAAATCATTCAGAACCAATGGTGTGCCTGTGTGTGGCTGTGGCCGGGGCATCTGCATGCATGTTCTCTATCTACAACATTAACATGACAGCAACCATGAAAGCCACATATAGGGATGGATGTACTATCACTGTTAGTGTACAATGAATTGGGCATGAATGATCTGATGGCTAGACCCTGCAGCTGCAGTATGCCGCCATCTGGTGTATCAACATGGCTGGCGCCATGAACTTCGGCTAGATGGATATGTCTCAGTCAGAGGAAACAAACCGTTATGAACCAATGGTGTGGGATCGATCTTCAATCAAACTATTAGTGGGAATGAAATTGGGGGAGCATCCTCTGATGGCTAGACCCTGCTGTATGCCGCCCATCTGGATCTACATGACTGGAGCATGAACTTCGACCAGGCGGATTGACCTGCTCATCACCTACCACAAAATATCTGAAGGGTGGCCTGGTGGGCAACATCTCGCTCACAAATTCGAGGTTGCCCAGAATTTTAGGGTGGCTACAGCTTTTAGGAATATATTCGAGCACAATAGGATCAGATGACACAACAAAAAATTATTGAATCTGAATCCATAAGAGAAGATAGAATAAGAAACAGACAGAAAAAATTCAGGAAAAAAAATAGTGCAAGAAAAAATTCAAAAAAAATAGAACTTGATCTAGATGATGAAAGCAAATTGAGGCAGTAAGCCCCTTGAGTACGCCAGATCCATGCCCCAACGTGCTTCAATTAGTTTGAGATTTTTCTATGAGGGGGAGAGAAGGGATGGTCGAATAGGTTTCATGGGGGTGAGAGATACATAATAGAAAGGAAGAGACGTGGAATAGTGTTTTTTCTTTACATGGGGATAGAGGGATGGTGGAATATTCTCCATCGGGAGAAAGAATATGTAGGAAGCCTCAGTGGAACAATAGATTAAATGAAATTAGGATCTAATCTCTTTTTCAACATAAAAAACAATCTCATTTCTTTATTTGATCCTGCTAGTGAACGGCTCATGATGTTTTATTATTAATATGGGAGTTATTGAAATTAATGCGCAAATCTCCACCGTAATAACTTGGTCCCACCGGATTGACGGCTCCTAATTACTGATTAACATGGTAATTTCTTGGGAGTCTATAATTAGTATAGGTATAGATAGATAGATAGATAGATAGATAGATATCAAGCACCTACCATAAAAAATTCTCAAGAAGGAATCTCACTAAAGGCACTCTCTATTTCTATTCTATCACTGAGTATGAAGCGGCAAGTGCATTCTATTTGCCCTCATCCACCAACTTCAAATATGTGTTCACATCTATTTTCATGAACTCGTTGGCACATAAAACTCTATAATATCAAAGTTGGTATTCATTTATTTTTCCAATGTTTTTGGGTATCCAATAAGCTCTGACCTATATTATTCCGTCATTCCTTTATTAACTACTGCATAGTCTCATCTACATAAAATTCCTGGTTGTCTTAGACAATAGCATCAAACACGTCAATATCCCTCGGAACTACCATTTTCCTTCCCTTGTAGATTGCTAAACCATCATAAATAACTTCGAGATATGAATATATCATCAAGTATGATAGAACTTTTACAAAAGACATGAAATGCAAATGTAGGATTTAATTACAACAAAAAGAGGTACACCCATTTTATCATTGCTTCATGCAAACCCCCTCTAACTTTATTTCAAGAGTGTGAATCACACTAATATGTGAAAATGGTAGGTGATGTCTCTTGGGCCAAAAATAATCTCTCTCGAGCATAGCCCAAGTTTTTTTGATATCATCACCCTAGGTTGAATTTGAAATAAATGATGAACTCCGAAATATGGAGAACATTTGGATGACAGAACAGGACGCAACCCATATCATACAAGACAATCGAGATCTACTAAAACATAACAACCAAATTTTAGTTTGATGAATCTTCACCAATTTTTTAGCATGATTCACTTCATGATTATACAATCAACCTTTTCTACACACATAGTGTTGCCAATTAACCAACATTCTCATATTTGTGTCATACATCATGACTATATATGCCGAATTACTTTTTAATATTTCATGCTTTATGGTATTTCGGCTTTTAACTAACATCTCTAGAGGAATGTGTATTCACTCTGAAATCCACCATTGGACCAGAAGCATTTGTTAAGCTTGTTAGGATTGGTAAAGGGAAGCATGATTTGACTGGATTTGTTTAGGACATATACAAAACAAACAAAGGTCTATCGGTTTCTGCAAACACACCAAAAGGCATAAAACTATTCCATTTTTGCTACAAAAGACATATTCAATGCCTTAACAGGTGATTTCGGGAAGAGTAAGGAAACGTTATCTATCTTTCGAAGCTGTTTGGACCCACTTACTTGCAAGATGGAGGCGCTTAGAGCAGTCAATAGACGCCTGCAAAACCAAGAATTACTTTGTATATCTAGTGCCTACTGTAAAAAATTCTCAAGATGGAAGCTCACTGAAGGCACTCATTATTTCGATCCTATCACTGATGATGAAGTGGTCAGTGCAATCCATCTATCATTAATAATAGCGCACTCATTATTTCGATCCTATCACTGATGATGAAGTGGTCACTAATGATGAAGTGTTTACATCTATTTTCATGAACTCATTGGCACATAAAACTCTATAATATCAAAGTTAGCATTCATGTGTTTTTCACATTGTTTATGAGTATCTCCTAGACCCCGACTCATGTCATTCCTTCATTTTTTATTCACTACTACATTGTTCCTTCTACATTAAGTTCCTCTTTGTCTTAGTTGATAGCATCAATGCTATAACTTAGATACATGTCAACCTCCCTCGGAACAATCATTTTTTGTCCCCCATAGAGGGCTAAACCATTGTTGATGACTCCAAGCGACAAATCTATCACCAAATATACTAAAGCATTGACAAGAGACATGAAATGCAAACATAGGGTTTAATTCCAAAAAAGAGGTACACAAATTTTATCATATCTTCTAGAAAAAGCCCCACTAACTTCATTTCAAGAGTGTGAATCACACAAATATGTTAAAATGGTAGGTGATGTCTGTTGGCTGAAAAGGATGTCTTTCGAGCATCACCCATGGTTTTTTCTATATCATCACCCTAGGTTGAATTTAAAATAAAGGAAGAACTTGGAATTTTGGAAAACATTTGGATGATAGAATAGGACATGACCCATATGATAGAATAGGACACGACTCAAAAATATTCACTCCATTGTCGGTTCCATTTCAACCTTCCAAATTAAAACTAGATTGAAATCCTATGGTTATTCCACCATCTGCCGCATTCCACCCCCTTTGTCTGGCCGATCTCACATCTTGACACAACATAACGGTAGGTCATATGAGCCGCATCGGGGACCTGAGCACCTCCAAAAGTCGGTGGATGGCCAGTCGGAGATAGCTAATTTTTTTTAAAAAAAACTAATGAAATCAACGCGGTTGTATGTGAATATTTATGGAATTTGTCCAGAACATTCTACGTGATTGTAGTGAGGAATAAACACTTGTTTAAAACATTGTTTCTTCCATTTCATGAAAATGGGTAAAAAATCTATAAGAAACGTAGGTGAAATACTAGTAATAGTCATGGGAAACCACTTCGGCTTGACAAGTCAACATGTATCTGCGTGGTTCATTATAAGATATACATGAGTTGTTCTTCTTTGTAACTACAGCTGATTGTAAAATCAACCATTTCCACACACCTAGTGGCCAATTAACTAACTTTCTCATATTTGTTTCATACATCACGACTATATGAGCTGAATTGCTTTTTCATATTTCAAGTTTTAAGGTCTTTCTGCTCTGAACTAGCATCTTTAGAGGAATGTGTCTTCACTCCGAAATCCACCATTCGACCAAAAGTTTATGTTGCGGTTGTTCGGATTGGTAGAGGGAAGCATGATTTGACAAAAGTTGTTCAGGAGACATCTGAAACAAACAAAGGTCTATCGGTGTCCCCAAACATGCCTAAATGCATAAAAATGTTCCATGCATGCTACAAAAGACACAGGCAATGCCTTAACATGTGATTTCAGGAGAAGTAAGGCAAAGTTATCTATTCTGGGAGGCTATTTGGCCCCGATTGCTTGCAACATGTGATGCTCATAGTAGCCAAAAGACGCACGCACGACCAAGATTTACCTTGTATATCTAGTGCTTGCTATAAAAAAACTCAAGATGGAAGATCAACGAAGGCACTCTATATTTCAATTCTATGATTGATGCAGAAGTGGTTAGTGCAATCCATTTATCCTTAATTACAGCGTACGATGCTCCAACCCTTATCTCCCAACTTTAAATATATGTTTTGCATATATTTTCAGGACTCATTGGCACATAAAACTCTATAATATCAGAGTTAATATTCATGTGTTTTTCGCATTGTTTTTGAGTATCTCATCGGCTCTGACTCTTGGCATTCCATCATTTGTATATTGACTACTACATTGTTCCTTTTACATCAAGTTCCTCTTTGTTCTTAGTTGATAGCATCAATGCTATAACTGACAAACATGTTAATCTCCCTTGGACCAACAATTTTCCTTCCCTGGTAGATGGCTAAACCATCGTCGATGACTCTAAGCGACGAATCTATCACCAAGGTGCAAACCTAGGGTTTAATTTGAACAAAAATAGGTACACACATTTTATCATTGATTCCAGCAAACCCGTCCACCTTCATTTCAAGAATGTGAGTCACACAAATATGTGAAAATGGTAGGTGATGTCTCTTGGCCAAAAATCATGTCTTTCGAGCATCACCCAAGGTTTTTTTATATCATCACCCTAGGTTAATTTTTTTAAAGGATGAACTCGGAAATATGGAGAACATTCAGATGAATGAATGGGACATGGCCCATATCATATGAGACAACTAAGATCTACTAAAAAATACTCGCTCCATTGTCATTTCCATTTCCACCTTCCAAATTAAAACTAGATCAAAACCCTATGCTTATTCCACCCTCTGCTGCGTTCCATCCCCGTCGTCTGTCCCAATCTCACATCCTGCATTGGCATAACACAAAGGTAAGTCATACTAGCTGCATAGGGGACCCGAGGGCCTTCCAAAGCTGGTGGATGGCCCGACGTAGATAGCTAATTGTTTTAGAAAAAGTAATGAAACCACTTGGTTGTGTGCGGATATTTTTGGAATTTTCCCAGGATGTTCTACATGATTGTAGCAAGGAATAGACACTTGTTTAAAACATTATTACATCCCTTTCATGAAAATCAGATAGAAATCTATAAGAAACAAGAGTGAAATACTTGTAATGCTCATGTGAAACCACGTCTGCTTGACAAACCTACATGTCTATGCTTTGTAACTATGTACATATACATTTTATAAGGCGGCAATAATGAATTATACGTAAACTAGTATAACTTGAGTTGCTTACCAAATTTAATTGTATTTCCTATCATATGACATAATAAATGTTTCTATGAATTTGGTGATTGAGATGACGAGGCATATATGTTGCCTAGTATAATAACACAAGAGAACAACTTTAGTTCGATGCTTCTTCAGTAATTTATTAGCATGATTCACAAATCATGATTGTATAGCCAACCTTTTCGCACACGAAGTGTTGCCAATTAACCGACAATCACACATTTGTTTCATACATCACGACTATATGAAATACTTTTATATATTTGAGGTTTTAAAGTCTTTGGGCTCCAACCTAACATCTTTAGAGGAACATTTTTCCACTCTCAAATTCATTATTGGACAAAAAAATTTTGTTGAGGTCTTTGGGATTTGTAAAGGGAAGCATAATTTAACTGGATTTGTTTGAGACACATGCAAAACAAACAAAAGGTCTATCATTTTCCACCAATATGCCAAAAGTTATAAATTGTTCCATGATTGCTAGAAAAGATGTAGCCAACACCTTAACATGTGATTTCAGGAGAACTAAGGTGATTTAAATGATCAATTCTGGGAAGCTGTTTGGCCATGTTGGCTTGCAAGAGGGTGGCACTCAGAGCAGCCAAAAGACGTCCAACAACCAAGAATTACCTTATATATAGTGCCTCCCAACAAAAGTTCTCAACAAGGAAGCTCGCTAAAGGCACTCACTCTTTTGATTCTGTCACTGTGAAGTGGCCAGTGCATTTTATCTGTTCTTAGTAACAACTTACTAGGTTCCACCCTTGTTCCATCAACTTCAAATATGTGTGTTTTACCTCTGTTTTCATGAACTCGGCTGCACATAAAAATCTATCATATCAAATTTGGTATTCATGTGTTTTTCACATTGTTTTTGTGTATCTAGTAGGCTCTGACTCATGTCATTCCATCATTCCTTTATTGAATACTACATAGTTCCATCTACATAAGGTTCCTCTTTGTCTTAATTAGCTGATAGCATCAATGCAATGACTTACGAACAAGTCAACCTCCCTTTGAAAACCAATTTTCCTTCCCTGGTAAATGCTTTAACCATCGTAGATGACTCGAAGCGACGAATCTATCACCAAGTATAATAAAACTATGATAAGAGACATGCAATGCGAACCCGTGGTTTAATTCCAAGAAAAAAGAGGTGCACAAATTTTATCATGGATTCTAGCAAACCCCCACTGACTTTATTTCAAGAGTGCAGATTAGAGAAATATGTGAAAAAGTAGGTGATGTCTCTTGCCGAAAAATCATGTCTTTCGAGCATCACCCCAGGTTTTTTAGAGATCATCATCCTAGGTTGTATTTAAAAAAGGATGAACTAGGAAATATGTAGAACATTCGGATAACAGAACGCGACACAACCCATATCATAGAAGACAACTGAGATCTACTCCAAAATACTCGCTCCATTGTTGTTCCCATTTCCAGCTTCCAAATATAAAGTAGATCGAAATCCTAGGGTTATTCCACGCCCCGCCGCATTCCATCCACTTCATATGACCCAATCTCACATCTTGGGACAACACAACGATAAGTAGTACCAGCCGCGTGGGGGTAACCGAGCAACTCCCAAAGCAGGTGGATGACACGAGGAGATAGCTAATTGTTTTTTGCAAAAATAATGAAAATAATGTGGCTGTATGCGAATATTTATGGAATTTGTCTAGAACATTCTAAGTGATTGTAGCGAGGAATACACACTTGTTTAAAACATTGTTACATACCTTTCATGAAAATAGGATAAAAATCTATAACAAACATAGGTGACATACTTGTAATAGTCATCTGAAACCACTTCTCCCTCACAAACCAACATGTCTCTACGTGGTTATTATAAGTAAGACATGAGTTATTCTTCTTTGTAACCATACATGGACTTCTTTATCACACGACAACTATGAATTTTCCATAGACAAAGTATACACCAGTATAACTTGAGTGGCTAACTTAATTTTCTTGTATTTCCTATCATATGATATCTTAAATGTTGCTAAGAATTTGGAGATTGTGATATCTAGCCAAATAGATTCCTTGGTTTAATAACACATGATATTAGCTAAATTTTAGTTTGATGCCTCTTCACAAATTTATTAGCATGATTCACTAATCATGATTGTACAGTCAACCTTTTCCACACACACCTAGGGTTGCTAGTTAACCAACGTTCACATTTTTTTCATACATCATGACTATATGAGCTGAATTATTTTTTCATATTTCAAGTTTTAAGGTCTTTGGGCTCTGAACTAACATATTTAGAGGAATGTGTCTTCACTCTGAAATCCACCAGTCGACCAACAATTTATGTAGAGGTTATTAGGATTGGTGAAGGGAAGCATGATTTGACTGGATTTGTCCAGGACACATCCAAAACAAACAAAGGTCTACCGGTTTCCCAAACAAGCCAAAATGCATAAAAATGTTCCATACTTGCTACAAAAGACATAGTCATTGTCTTAAAATGTGATTTCAGGAGAAGTAAGGTGAAGTTATCTATTTTGGAAAGTTGTTTGGCCTTGTTTGCTTGAAATATGGTGGTGCTGAAAGCAACCAAAAGATGCCCGCACAACCAAGAATTACCTTGTACACCTAATGACTGCTATAAAAGATGCCCACACAACAAAAGTAGGTACAAACATTTTATCATTGCTTCTTGCAAATCCCCCTCTTACTTCATTTCAAGAGTGTGAATCACACAAATATGTGAAAGTGATAGGTGATGTCTCTTGGACAAAAATCATGTCTTTCGAGCATCACCCAAGGTTTTTTTGATTCATCGCCATAGGTTGAATTTAAAAGAAAGGATGAACTTGCAAATATGGAGAACATTCGGATGATAGAATAAGATGTTACCCATATCATACGAGACATTTGACATCTACTTAAAAATACTCGCTTCATTATCGATTCCATTTCCACCTTTTGAACTAAAACTAGATAGAAATCCTTCGGTTATTCCACCATCCACTGCATTCCATTCCCGTCATCTGGCCCAATCTCGCATCTTGGCACAACACAATGGTAAGTCATACCAGCCACATTGCGGACCAAGAGCGTCTCGCAAAGCCGGTGGATGACCGGGCGGAGATAGCTAATTGTTTTATAAAAAAAATGAAACCAACGCGGTTGTATGCGATTATTTATGGAATTTATCTAGAACATTCTACATGATTGTAATGACAAATAAACACTTGTTTAAAACACTGTTGCATCCCTTTCATGAAACTAGCATAAAAATCTATAACAAACATAGGTGAAATGCTTGTAATACTCATGTCAAACAACTTTTGCATGACAGACCAACATGCCTCTACGCGGTCCATTATTAGATATACATGAGTTGTTCTTCTTGGTAACTATACATGTGCTTTTTATCATGCGGCAACTATGAATTTTCAACACACTAGTATACACTAGTCTAATTTGAGTTGCTTACTTAACTTGATAGGATTTCCTATCATATGACATCTTAAATGTCTCAATGAATTTTTTTGATTGAGATATTGAGGCAAATTTGTTCCCTCATGTAATAACACAAGAGAATTGTCAAATTTTTGTTTGATGCTTCTTCACCATTTAATAGCATGATTCACTAATCATGATTTTTTACAGGCAACCTCTTCCACACACCTTGTGTTGCTAATTAACCAACGTTTGCATGTTTATTTCATCGGCTATATGAGCTTACTTACTTTCGCATCTTACAATTTTAAGGTCTTTGGGATTGGAACTAACATCTTTGGAGGAATGTCTCTTCAGTGTGAAATCCACCATTCGACCAAAAACTTCTGCTGAGGCTTTCAAGATTGGTAAAGGGAAGCATAATATCGGTTTCCGTCATTCGACTGGATTTGTACATGACACATCCAAAACAAAAAAAGGTCTATCGGTTTCCACACACATGCCTAAAGGCATAAAAAATCCATGCTTGCTACAAAACACATGGTCAACACCTTAACAAGTGATTTAATGAAGGACAAGTAAGGCAGAGTTATTAATTTTGGGAAGCTGTTTGGCATGATTTGCTTGCAAGATGGTGGTGCTCGGAGTAGCCAAAAGATGCCCGCACAACCAAGAATTACGTTGTATATCTAGTGCGTGCTTTAAAAAAATATCAAGATGGAGGCTCACTAAAGGCACTCAATATTTCAATTTTATAACTGATGATGAAGTGGCCAATGCAATCATCTATCCTTAATAATAGCATACGGGGCTCCAACCCTCATCAACAGCCAAAATAAACAAAGGTTTATCGGTTCCGCCAACATACCTAAAGGCCTAAATTGTTCCATGTTTGCTACAAAATAAATAGTCAATGTCTAAATAGGTAATTTCACGAGAAGTAAGGACAAGTTAAACGATCTACTTTGGGAAGTTGTTTGGCCCCGTTGGCTTGCAGGGGGTGCACTTAGAGCAGTCAAAAGACATCTACACAACCAACAATTACCTTGTATATCTAGCACCTACTATTAAAAAAATTCTCAAGAAGGAATCTCACTAAAGGCACTCTCTATTCCTACTCTATCACTGAGTATGAAGCGACAAGTGCATTCTATTTGTCCTCAATAACAACGTACTAGGATCCACTCCTCCTCCACCAACTTCAAATATGTGTTTACATCTATTTTCATAAAATCGTTCGAACATAAAAGTCTACAATATCAAAGTTGGTATTCATTTTGTTTTTCCTAATGTTTTGGGGTATCCAGTATGCTCTGACTTATATTATTCCGTCATTCCTTTACTAACTACTAGATAGTCCCATCTACATCAAGTTCATGGTTCTCTTAGATGATTGCATCAAACATGTCAATATCCCTTAGAACTACCATTTTCCTTCTATAAAAGATGGATAAACCACTGTAGATGACTCTGGGCAACGAATATATCATCAAGCATACTAGAACTTTGACAAAAGACATGAAATGCAAACATAGGGTTTAATTACAACAAAAAAGGTACACCCATTTTCTCATTGCTCCTAGCAAACCCTCTCTAACTTTATTTCAAGAGTGTGAATCACACTAATATGTGAAAATGGTGGATGATGTCACTTGGCACAGAAATCATCTCTGTCGAGTATCGCCCAAGGTTTTGTCAATATCATCACCCTAGGTTGAATTTAAGATAAATGATGAACTCAGATATATGGAGAACATTTGGATGACAGAACAGGACGTGACCCATATCATACGAGACAATTGAGATCTAATAAAAAATAACAGGCAAATTTTAGTTTGATGAATCTTCGCCAATTTTTTAGCATGATTCACTTCATGATTGTGCAATCAACCTTTTCCACACACCTACTGTTGCCAATTAACCAACGTTCTCATATTGGTTTCATACATCATGACTATATGAGCTGAATTACTTTTTACTATTTCATATTTTAAGATATTTGGGCTCTTAACTAACATATCTAGAGGAATGTGTCTTCAGTCTGAAATCCACCATTGGACCCAAAGCATGTATTGAGCTTGTTGGGATTGGTAAAAGGAAGCATGATTTGACTGGATTTGTTCAGGACACATCCAAAACAAACAAAGGTCTATCGGTTTCGGCAAACACGCCTAAAGGCATAAAATATTCCATTTTTGCTACAAAAGCCATTCAATGCCTTAATAGGTGATTTCAAGAGAAGTGAGGCAAAGTTATCTATCTTTGGAAGCTATTTGACCCCACGTACTTGCAAGATGGTAGAGCTTAGAACAGTCAAAAGACGCATGCATAACAAAGAATTACGTTGTATATATAGTGTCTGCTATCAAAAAAATTGAAGATGGAAGCTTACTGAAGTCACTCACTATTTTGATCCTATCACTGATGATGAAGTGGTCAGTGCAATCCATCTATCCTTAATAATAGCGTACGAGGCTCCAACCCTCCTCCGCCAACTTCAAATATGTGTTTTACATCTATTTTCATGAACTCATTGGCACGCAAAACTCGATCTATATTATGAAAGTTGGTATGCTTGTGTTTTTCGCATTATTTTTTAGTATCTCCTAGACTCTGAATCATGCCATTCCTTCATCTTTTTTGTTCACTGCTACATTGTTCCTTCTACATCAAGTTCCTCTGTATCTTAGTTGATAGCATCAAAGCTATAACTTACAAACATGTCAATCTCCCTCGGAACAATAATTTTTTGTCCCCCGTAGAGGGCTAAATCATTGTAGATGACTCCAAGCGACGAATCTGTCACCAAATATTATAAAGAGTTGACAAGATACATGAAATGCAAACATATGGTTTAATTACAAAAAAGGACTTACACAAATTTTATCATATATTCTAGCAAACACCCCCACTAACTTCATTTCAAGAGCGTGAATCACACAAATATGATAAAATGTTATGTGATGTCTGTTGGCTAAAAATCATGTCTTTCGAGAATCACCCAAGGGCTTTTTCAATATAATCACCCTATGTTGAATTTAAAATAAAGGATGAACTCAGAAATTTGGAGAACATTTGGGCGACAGAACAAGATGTGACCCATATGATACGAGGTAACTGAGATCTACTCAAAAATACTCGATCCACTATTGTTTTCATTTCCACCTCCCAAATTAAAACTAGATCGAAATCCTATGGTTATTCCACCATCAGTCGCATTCCATCCCCTTTATCATACCCAATCTCACATCTTAGCACAACAAAATGGTAAGTCATACCTTCCACGCCGGGGACTCGAGTATCTCCAAAAGTCGGTGGATAACCAGTCAGAGATAGCTAATTGTTTTTTGAGAAAAAAATGAAATCAACGCGGTTGTATGTGAATATTGATGTAATTTGTCCAGAACATTCTACATGATTGTGGTGAGGAATAAACACTTGTTTAAAACATTGTTACGTACATTTCATTAAAATAGGGTAAAAATCTATAACAAACGTAGGTGAAATACTTGTAATAGTCATGTGAAACCACTTCGGCTTGACAAATCAATAGGTATGTGTGCGGTTCATTATAAGATATACATGAGTTGTTTCTTTTTGTAACTACACATGGACTTTATTATCACGCGGCAGCTATATGACTTATCAATGCACTAGTATACACTATTCTAGCTTGAGTTACTTACTCGAGTTTATGGTATTTCCTATCATATGACATCTTAAATGTTGCAAAGAATTTGGTCATTGAGATATCAAGCCAAATAAGTTCCCTGGTGTAACAACACAAGATAAAAACAGATTTTAGTTTGATGCCTCCTCGCCAATTTATTAGCAAGATTCACTAATCATGATTGTAAAATCAACCTTTTCAACACACCAAGTGTTGCCAATTAACTAACGTTCGCATATTTTTTTCACACATCACGACTATATGAGCTGAATTAGTTTTCCATATTTCAAGTTTTAAGGTCTTTGGGCTTTGAACTAACATTTATAGAGGAATGTTTCATCACTCTAAAATCTACCATTCGACCAAAAAGTTCTGCTGAGGTTGTTGGGATTGGTAAAGGGAAACATGTTTTGACAAGATTTGTTCGGGACACATCCAAATCAAACAAAGGTCTATCAGTTTCCCCAAACATGCCTAATTTCATTAAAATGTTCCATGCTTGCTGCAGAAGACATAGTCAACGCCTTAACATGTGATTTCAGGAGAACTAAGGCGAAGTTATCTATTCAGGGAAGCTGTTTGGCCCCGTTTGCTTCCAAGATGTGACGCTCACAGCATCCAAAAGACACCCGCACAACCAAGAATTGACTTGTATATCTAGTTCCTTCTATAAAAAAAATCTCAAGATGGAAGATCACTGAAGGCACTCTAATATTTCTATTCTACGACTCATGTAGAAGTGGTTAGTGCAATCCATCTATCCTTGATAACAGCGTACGAGGCTCCAACCCTCATCCGCCAACTTCAAATATGTATTTTACATCAATTTTCATGACTCACTGGCACATAAAACTCTATAATATCAAAGTTACTATTCATATGTTTTTTTGCATTGTCTTTGAGTATCTCGTAGGCTCTGACTCATGTCATTCCGTCATTTCTTTATTCACTACTACATTGGTCCTTCTACATCAAGTTCATCTTTGTCTTAGTCTATAGCATCAATGCTATAACTTACAAACTTGTCAGTCTCCCTCGGACCAACAATTTTCCTTCCCTGGCAGATGGCTAAACCATTGTCGATGACTCTAAGTGACGAATCTATCACCAACGTGCAAACCTATGGTTTAATTCCATCAATAATATGAACACACATTTTATCACTGATTCTAGCAAACCCCCTCTAACTTCATTTCAAGAGTATTAATCACACAAATATGTCAAAATGGTAGGTGATGTATCTTGGCCAAAAAATATGTCTTTCGAGCATCACCGAAGGTTTTTTCGATATCATCACCCGAGGTCAATTTTTTTATAGGATGAACTCGGAAATATGGAGAACATTTGGATGAATGAATGGGACACATCCCATACCACAGGAGACAACAGAGATCTACTCAAAAATATTGGCTCCATTGTCATTTCCATTTCCACCTTCCAAATTAAAACTATATCAAAATCATGTGCTTATTCCATCCTCCGCCGCATTCCATCCCTGTTGTCGTATGTCCCAATCTTGCATTGGGACAACACAATAGTAAGTCATACCGGCCACATCGGGGACCCAAGCACCTTCCAAAGTCGGTGGATGACCCCACGTAGATAGCTAATTGTTATAGAGATGGTAATGAAACCACTTGGTTGTATGCGAATATTTATGGAATTTTCCCGGAACATTATACATGATTGTAGCAAGGAATAGACACTAGTTTAAAACATTGCTACATCCCTTTCATGAAAATTGGATAGAAATCTATAACAAACAATAGTGAAATACTTCTAATACTCATGTGATACCACGTCTGCTTGACAAACCTACATGTCTCTGCTTTTTAACTATACATAGACATTTTATAAGGCAAAAACAAAGAATTATCCATACACTAGTATAACTTGAGTTGCTTACCGAATTTAATTTTATTTCCTATCATATGACATCTTAAATGTTTCTATGAATTTGGTGATTCAGATGATGAGGCAAATATGTTGCCTGGTGTAATAACACAAGAGAACAACTTCAGTTTGATGCTTCTTTAGTAATTTATTAGCATGTTCAATAATCATGATTGTATAGCCAACCTTTTCCCACATGAAGTGTTGCCAATTAACTGACAACCGCGCATTTGTTTCATACATCGCGACTATATGAGCAGAATTACTTTTATATATTTCAGGTTTTAAGGTCTTTGGGCTCCAACGTAACATCTTTAGAGGAACATGTCCTCCATTATTCGACCCAAAAACTTTTGTTGAGGTTGTTGGGATTGGCAAAGGGAAGCATAATTTAATTGGATTTTGTCCAAGACACATGCAAATTGAAGCTCTTCAGTTGAGCTGTCAGTTTGGACTGTCTCATTTGAGTTTTACCCTTGCATCTATGCTTGAGTGCTTATGTATGCTATTGTTTGTTTGCGATAGAATTTCTGGAGTGTGAAGCGTGCTACTACGAGTCACTAGGGTTTTCAGGTCGTCAGGAAGGCAAGTAACACTTTGATCATATCTCTTATTACCTCATTTTATGCATTAGTCTCAATCCAATAAACACTGCATGGTTAGGACTTGAATACTTGTGGGTACCGGGAAGTAGTGATGAGGTAGTACCTATTGCCTATATTTTCAAACCCTGGGAGTTACTTCTACGTTATGCTTATATTGCTATGCTATGCTCGTAGACATGGTTTGGGTTGAGTGATCCATGACAGATGTGAGAGTTTTAATTAATGGTTAAAATTAAGGTGGCTACTTTAATACACATCTGGGTGGATTGGCTGAGGCACCCTGGAGCACCCAGTGGTTGTCCGAGCACCTGGAGCAATCCAGAGCTATCCTAAGATATCCCGGAGTACCTGTGTGATCATCCTACTGAGGAAGGGTATGGAACACTTCCCTAGAACAACGATTATTCCACCATGTGAATCAATCATGTGGGCATCTTATGTATCTAGAAACGAAGATGACAAAACTTAGATCCTTGCTTTATGCATAGCTAGGGTTGTGAAACAATTGCGCTTGTTGGGAGGCAACCCAATGAATAAAATTCATTTTTGTCTTTTGCTTTCTGTTCTTGAGTGTTTTCACAATCATGCTACTGTTATGATTGTGTTTTTTGTGTGTTTTAGTTAGTGTTTGTGCCAAGCAAAGCCTTTAGGATCTTCTTGGGTGATAGTTGTTTGATCTTGCTAAAAAACAGAAACTTCCATGCACAGGAAAACAATTCTCATTTTTAACAAAAATGTGATAAAATAACAATTCTTTTTGAAGAAGATTAATACACAAATTTCTCAGGTCATCCTAATATTTCAGAATTTTGGGAGTTTCATAAGTATTCGAAATATCCAGATTGCTACAGACTGTTCTGTTTTTGACAGATTCTGTTTTCTTTGCGTTGTGTGCTTGTTCTGATGATTCTATGGTTTCTTTGAAGAGTTTTTACCATAGAGAAGTTGGAATACAGTAGATATAATGCAAGAATAAAATATGAATGTGTTGCAACAGTACTTATAGTTGTGATTTGTTTTCTTATACTAACAGATCTCACGAAGGATTTGTTGAGTTTTGTGTGATTGAAGTTTTCAAGTTTTGGGTGATGTTACGATGGATGAAGGAATAAGGAGTAAGAATAGCCTAAGCTTGGGGATGCCCATGGCATCCCAAGCTATTATCCTAAGAGAAGCAAGCAGCTAAGATTAGGGATGCCTCGAGTGGCATCCCCTCTTTCTTCTAACGGCCATCGGTATTTTACTCGAAGCTATATTTTTATTCGTCACATACTATGAGTTTTGCTTGGAGCGTCTTGTATAATATGACACTTTGCTTGATTTTCTTTTTATTCTAAGTCTTGAATCCTTGCTGGACACACCTATTTGAGAGCCAAAATTACGCGATGACTTGTTAGAATTGCTCTCTATGCTTCACTTAAGTTTTTATGAGCTATGGAATTGCTCTAGTGCTTCACTTATATCTTTTTCAACATGGTGTGATTTAGTATTTTTGAAGAAATGCTCTCTTGCTTCACTTAGATTTATTTGAGAGTTAGTAAATTTTCAAGAAATTCTCTCTTGCTTTACTTAAATTATTTTGAGAGAATGAAATATTATGCTCATGATCTTCACTTATATTTGTTTGAGCATATCAAAAGCAACATATGAAAATTAGATCCAAAGTGATAGATACCCAAGAAGGATATAATAAAAACTTTCATGAAGATCATTGGACAAAATAAACTTGATTCTTTGTAATGGTTTTGAGATATGATGATGTGATATGTGAGTCATGTTGATGAGTAATTATGGTTTAGTAAGAATATTGGTGTTAAGATTTGTGATTCCCTATGCAAGCACGAAAATCAATAGTTATGAAATGAAATTAGATCCTACTTGTGGTGCATTATTCGGTGTTAATTATGCTCAATGCTCGCTTATGAGATTATTCATTTCTTGGTTGGTCGCTTCTCAATCTTTTGCTAGCCTTCATTTTGCACTAAGTATGATCACTACTTGTGCATCCAAAATCCTTTAAACCAGTTTTGCCACATGAGTCCACCATATCTACCTATATGTGGTATTATTTTGCCGTTATAAGCAAATTTTTATGTGCCATGTCTAATTTTCAAAGTAAATTTCTCTTTTGTGTGCTCGTACCGCTCATGAGGCGGTGAGGGGTGTCCGATATTTTCCATGCTAGATGTGTTATTCTCACGATGAGTGTTTATTCACTTGTCATTACACGAGAGTAAGGCAAAGGTATTAGGAATGCCCAGTCCCGAAATGAAAAATGAATTTACTTTATGTTGTCAAATAATAAATTCCTTAGAAAGTGTTGGTACGGAAGACACCCGTGGATACGGTTAGCCATGGAAAGTGAAAGTACGGTGGAAAAAGGAATAAACTTTATTTCCTGTCTAGGAACCGCCTATGATATATCTAGCATGAAAAGTGTTGGGAGCTGTAAGTCGTTTTCGTTGGTGGGAAAAGTATGCCTCTCTCAAAATGTTTTTATCTTCAATTTTTTCTTTGAGCTCTCGCACCTCTACAAATCCCTACTTCCCTCCGCGTAGGGCCCTTCTTTTACTTTATGCAATTTTTATTTTTAATTTGAGTCTCCATCTTCTCTTATAAAGCACCAACTAGGGGGCACTATGATCATCCTTGAGCATTGGGTGTAGCTAATATCCGAATGTGTTTCATGAATGGATCAATGATTGAGCATAATGGGCTAGGGATAACTTATTTTAGCGTTGATATTTTGAAAGACATGGTTGCTTGTTGATATGCTTGAGTATTTAACTCTCATGTCAAAACTAGACTATTGCTTTGAACCATATAAAAGTCCAAATGTCCATGCTACAAAGAAAATAATATGAGATGACATGTTAGGCGGCAGTCCACAACAAAAATTCAGTTTTTATCATTTACCTACTCGAGGACAAGCGGGAATTAAGCTTGGGAATGCTGATACGTCTCCAATGTATCTATAATTTTTTATTGTTCCATGCTGTTATATTATTATTCTTGGATTTTTTTCACAATCATTTTATAGTCATTTTATATCATTTTTTGGTACTAACCTATTGACATAGTGCCAAGTGCCAGTTGCTGTTTTTTGCATGTTTTTACATCATAGGAAATAAATACCAAACAGAGTCCAAATGCAGCGAAACTTTTTGTTGATTTTTTATGGACCAGAAGAAATCTAGTGGGCCGAAGAAGCGTCCAGGTGGGGTGTGCCCACCTCGGATGCCCCCCGAACTGCCTCTTTACTCTATAAATACCCCAATATTCCAGAAACCCTTGGGAGTCGATGAAAATCAATTCCAGCGGCCGCAAGTTCCAGAACCACCAGATCCAATCTAGACACCATCACGGAGGGGTTCATCATGCCCATTGGTGCCTCACCGATGATGCGTGAGTAGTATTTTGTAGACCTTCGACTCTGTAGTTAGTAGCTAGATGGCTTCATCTATCTCTTTTGACTCTCAATACAATGGTCTCTTGGAGATCCATATGATGTAACTCTTTTTGTGGTGTGTTTGTTGGGATCAGATGAACTTTGAGTTTATGATCAGATCTTTCTTTTTATCCATGAAAGTTATCTGAGTCTTCTTTGATCTCTTATATGCATGATTGCTTATATCCGCGTATTTCTTCGCCTATATTTGGGTTTTCTTTGGCCAACTTGATCTATTTATCTTGCAATGGGAAGGGGTGCTTCGTGATGGGGTTGATCTTACGGTGCTTTATCCCAGTGATAGAAGGGGAAAAGACACATATGTATCGTTTCTATTAAGGATAACAAGATGGGGTCTATTTCGACATAAATAGATCTTGTCTACATCATGTCATTGTTCTTATTGCATTACTCCATTTTTCCATGAACTTAATACACTAGATGCATGTTGGATAGCGGTCGATGTGTGGAGTAATAGTAGTAGATGTAGGCAGGAGTCGGTCTACTAATCTTGGACGTGATGCCTATATAATGATCATTGGCTGGATATCGTCATGATTATTTGAAGTTCTATCAATTGGCCAATAGTAATTTATTTACCCACCATTTGCTATTTTTTCCTGAGAGAAGCCACTAGTGAAATCTACGGCCCCCCAGGTCTCTTCTTTATTATATTTGCCTTTGCGATCTATTTTTCTTTGCTTTTATTTTCTGATCTATTAAACCAAACATACAAAAATAACTTGTTGCACTTTATTTTATTTGGCGTTCGATCTATAAAATTATTACAACTTTTTCACGTCCGTTTGCTAATCTCTGGAGCTGTTACCCAAAAGGGATTGACAACCCCTTTAACACGTCGGGTTGCGAGTATTTGTTATTTGTATGCAGGTGCTGTTTACGTAGTGTTGCTTGGTTCTCCTACCGGTCCGATAACCTTGATCTCATCACTAAGGGAAATACCTACCGCCGCTGTGCTGCATCACCCCTTGCTCTTTGGGGAAATACCGACGTAGTCTAGCAGACATCACAGTTGTAGCTGGATTGGATTTATATGCGCTAAATGCCTAGAAAATGCACACAATCCCCTAAATATGGTAAATGAGCCTGGAAAATGCCAAATTTGAACACTGTGATTTGCAGGGTGTATGTTCGTCGTAGAAAAAACTCGAGGGCAAAGAACGAAGAAAATTTGGATTCCCCTTCAATCTTGGTGATTTCCAACTTCCTCGGTGATGGTTCGATTTATGAAGGGCGTGCATGATGACATAAGCCAAACCTTCTCAAATTTTTACCTGGGCATGGTGAGGTCATACAGTGGCACCATGTCAGGTGTCATGTTTTTCAAGCATTTATTTCATTTTTTCTATAGTTGAAAACCCAATAAACAAACATTTGTGGTTGACTATTGTCACACATTTCATCAAAATATCTGTCCATTCCTTGTAAAGGCATGAGAATTTACTAAATGGCACCAGCATGGTTTTCCAGGCCATTTTTGTGCACCCTTTCATGCATCGATTGTTTGAACTTGAATTATGTGCATTAATGCCTAGAAAATGGACATAATCCCCTAAATATGGTAAATGAACCCAGAAAAGTCCCAAATTCGAACACGGTGATTTGTAGGGTGTATGTTCATCATAGAAAAAAACTCAGGGACAAAGGACAAAGGAAATTTGGATCCCCCTCCAATCTTGGTGATTTTCCCCTCGAAACCATGAAACTTCATCGGTGATGGTTCAATTTATGAAAGGCGTATATGACGACATAAGGAAAACATTCTCAAATTTTTACCAAGGCATGGTGTGTCCATGCCATGACACCACGCCCGACGTCATGTTTTCCAAGCATGTATTTCATTTTGTATAGTTGTTAACTCAGTAAACGACGCGTTTATGGTTGACTATTACCACACATTTCCTTGAAATATCTGCCCATTCATTGTAAAAGGCATGAGAATGTACTAAATAACACGAGCATGGTTTTCCAGACCATTCTTGTGCACCTTTTCATGCATCGATTGTTCGAATTTGAAATATGTGCATTAATGCCTAGAAAATGCGAATGATCCCCTAAATATGATAAATGAGCCCGGAAAAATGTCAAATTTAAGCACATTGCATTTGAGGTTGTATGTTGATCATAGGAAAAAAACTGAATGACAAACTAGGAAGGAAATTTGGATTCCCCTTCAATCTTTGTGATTTCCCTCTCGAAAGCATGGAACTTCCTCACTGATGGTTCAATTTATGAAAGGCATGCATGACAACATAAATCAAACCTTCTCAGCATTTAACCAGGGAATGGTGAGGCCATACCATGGCACCATGGCAGGTGTCATGTTTTTCAAGCACGGATTTCATTTTTCTATAGTTGATAACCCAGTAAATGATGCGTTTCTAGTTGACTATTGCCACACATTCCCTTAAAATCTCTGCCCATTCCTTGCAAAAGTCTCGAGAATTTACTAAATACCACGAGTATGGTTTTTCCAGACCGTTCTCGTGCACCTTTTCATGCACCTATTGTTCAAATTTGAATTATGTGGATTAGTGCCTAGAAAATGCACATAATCCACTAATATGGTAAATGAGCCCGGAAAAATGCCAAATTTGAACACGTTGCATTCGAGGGGTATGTTGATTGTAGAAAAAACTGAATGACAAGCTAGGAGGGAAATTTGGATTCTCGGCCCCTTCAATCTTGCTGATTTTCCCCTCGAAACCATGAAATTTCCTTGGTGATGGTTCGATTTATGAATGGCGTGCATGACGACATAAGACAAACATTCTCAATTTTTTACCAAAGCATGGTGAGGCCATACCATGGCACCACACGAGGCATCATGTTTTCCAAGCATGTATTTCATTTTTGTATAGTACCCAGTAAAATATTTCCTTGAAATATCTGCCCATTCCTTGTAAAAGGCATGAGAATTTACTAAATAGCAGGATCATGGTTTTCCAGACCATTCTCGTGCACCTTTTCAAGCACTGATTGTTTGAATTCGTATTGTGTGCATTAATGCATAGAAAAAGCACATAATCCCCTAAATATTGTAAATGAACTTGGAAAAGTGCCAAATTTGCAAAATGGTGATTAGCATGGTTTATGTTCATCATAGAAAAAACACATGGAAAAAGGACAAACGAAATTTGGATTCCGATTCAATCTTGGTGATTTACTATCACACACGATTCATATCTGTCGCCTCTGCGAACCATGTGTGTTTGCTAACACATGCAAAATACAAAAGAAAAACTCGCCCACTTCGTCCACACCCACTCGCCGCGGACTCCTCCGCAACTCTGCACCTCATCAACTCCTATTACAGCGGCCACCCAAAGCTCGACGGCAGTTGTCGGCGAGCAGAGGTCGCGCTCCAAACGAAACGGGATTTCGCCCCTACCGCTTTTTGCTGCCTATCTGCACCGACATTCTAGACTCTGGTCGATTGGGGTTTTCTGAAGGATTGGGCCGGGGATTGTTCTCATGGAGAAGGTAATCAACTTAGTGAAATATTCACTCATCTATTATCGCAGTCCATCCGTCGCTATTAATCAACTAGCGGAAATCACCGTAGAATCATTTTTGTTCTAGATGATTCGTGGGTGGTCATTCATGTGTCCACATTGCGAGCACAAATTGAGCAAGTGTGATCGTGGCCAGTCGGAAATGACGTTCTATCTCACCATTCCGGATGACTTCAGGGAGCGCTCGGTATGTTCAATCTCAACCTACCATGGTCGGCATGGCCTAAATTTGTGAAGATATCCTGTCTGTTGTTACATTATCTATTTTAATTATATATTTTGTACTTTTCTTTTATTTATATATTGATTTGTTCTATGAGTTACTCCCATATTTGCATCATGCTCTTTTATTTCAATATATCTAATTTACGATCTTAATTTTCATTTCAAGTAGTACATCCCTTGCTTTGGAAGAAGAGGAGTAGAAGGAAATCTTGATCTTTACTTCGTTGATGACTCCTAGGATGTCATATTGACAATGCAGCATGGATTCACAATGACGGTTAGCGTAAAACTTGATAAAGACGGCCACTCCTATTTTAATGCGGACCTTTGGAGAAAAATGTCTAAGTGTTATGAACTGAAAGCTGGCAACAAAATTCTAGCGCGTGCACCATATCCTGGTCTAATTAACATGGATGTTTACTTCCCCAACGTCATCATCCGATCAAAGTATGATTGAGGTTAGTGTCCTTTCAACTTTCTCCATGTTGTCGTATTACTTAGCAAAATCGGGGTATTTGTTCTGACTAATTGATCACTATTTAGGCAACCAATTGTGATTTCATTTTCTGACCCCGTTCCTAGGCAGTAACAAATTCTATTTACCAATTTATTCTCACTATATATTCTTCTGCCATGTTCTGAATAAATAATACCTTTCCACCTTTTAAGCAGGATATGTTGGATGCATAGCGAACGATCTGTATGTTACTAAGCGTACCAAATTTCACTGGAAGGGCTTGAAGCATGTCATAAACTTTGTTGATAATCTGAGAGATAGCACATCGTATGAATGCTGGATTTTGGATGGGATTAATTATACCTATGGTGAACACATTGAACAAGACCAATTGTGTGCAGAAAACACTGGTAAAAAGTCTTATTTTAATGCTGATGCTCAAAAACTATATATATCTTCAACGATATGTTACAATTGGTTTTTATTCTACATTTCAACAGAAATTGCCCGTTGTAGCAGTTCCTGGAACGATTTCCCGGCGTGGTTGAATTACACTTATGCCTGCTAATAACGCCAAAGTGATTGCAAGGTACTGCATTTTCCGCAGAAATGGAACCATTCAAATTGACAAATTCTCGCTTGTCGTGATAATGCGTCCATATTGGAAAACTGGAGACACTGTTCTACTCATGCTCTACCAAGGCACAGGAGGGCTCTTCCTTTTCATTGATGAGATGTCGAGTCGCCGTGATCAAGATGCTTCCAGCGGATAGTTGTGGTTGTTGGCCCTCGGCCTCTTAAAATGTGCTAGCTGTTACTATATTAAGTATGTAGATATGGACCATATGGTTGTTGGACCTTAGCCTCTTAAAATGTGATACTTTTTACTATGTTAAGTATTTAGATATGGACCATATGGTTGTCAAACCGTGTTACAAAGATCCTCCTTTTGTCGAATTTTGTTACCACTATATATATGTTACTCAAATGTTGTTAGCCAAGTTCTTAAATTTTAATGGATAGTATTAGTATCGTACACAGTTCATTGAGTTTAAGCGTGTGCCCGATGTCCATAAGGCATTTGCATACTAACTGTCCATATTGGAAATTCACAGACATGTTAACATAAGGAAACGTATGTGTAACTTACTAATCATCGCACATGAGTACTCGCAGACGCATTGTGTGCGATACTCCCAGCCACCGGAAGCAATTAGTTTGCATTTTTCAAAGTTTTTAGTACACACAGAATCTCACATGAACTAACTGTATTAACCGTCTGTATTGTAATTTATCATTGCAAACAATTCATCTGAGTCAGCTGTTTGCCACGTATCACACACATCTTGTTACGTTGAACCATTTCTATTGTGTTCCCTAATCGAAAACAGTTCATCCGAGTGAACCGTATGCTGTATATCACACACACCTTGATCTGGATAACCATTTCTGTTGCACTCCCTAATAGCAAACAGTTCATCGGAGCAAACTGTATGCCGTATATCGCACACACATTGATATGGCTTCCCGTTTCTATTGTTCTGCCCCATCGCAAATAGTTCAAATGGATTAACCATGTGCCCTGCATCACACACGCAACTAAAATCTGAACCGTGTTTGATGGCTCTGCCATCGCAAACGTTTTGCACCTTTTTTGATGTTTTTTTACACCATCGTTTGAAATTAACGCATCGCACACAGTTTCGTTAAAGGGTCTCTGATCGTAGTGTCGCATTAGCAGCATCTTGTAGTAGTGAAGGTATCAATCCAGTAGGAGGAACACACAAGTCACCAGTGGTTGCACCTACACAAGCAAACAAATACTTGCACCCAACAGGATAAAGGGGTTATCAATCCCTTCACGGTTAGTTGCAAGGATGAGATCTGATAGTCATGGATATAAGTAAAATATCAAAATAAGATAAAGGTAAATAAATTTCGGAAAGGTATTTTTGGGTTATTGAATTTGTAGATCTGAAAATAATATGATAAAAGATAGACCCGGGGGCCATAATTTTCACTAGAGGCTTCTCTCTTGAAAGAAAGTATAGGGTGGGTAAACAAATTACTGTTGAGCAATTGATAGAAAAGCGCATAGCTATGATGATGTCTAAGCCAATGATCATGAATATAGGCATCACGTCCGTGACAATTAGACCGAATCCTTCCCGCATTTACGACTATTACTCCACACATAGGCCGCTATCTAGCATGCATCTAGTGTATTAAGTTAACAAGAACGAAGTAACGCCTTAAGCAAGATGACATGATGTACAGGGATAGGTCCAATGAATATGAAAGAAAACCCCATCTTTTTATCCTTAATGGCAACATTACAAATACATGTCATGTACCTTTCTATCACTGGGAAGTAGCACCGCAAGATTGAACCCATTACAAAGTACCTCTCCCATGGCAAGAAAAATCAATCTAGTTGGCCAAACCAAATCAATTGATGAGAGAGGAACACAAAGCTATCGTAATCATGCATAAAAGATTTTAGAGAAGACTCAAATAATATTCATAGATAATCTGATCATAAACCCACAATAAATCAAATCTCAACGAAGGCACCGCAAAAGAAGATTAGATCGAATAGATCTCCGAGAACATCAAGGAGAACATTGTATGGAAGATCATAGAGAGAGAAGAAGTCATGTAGCTAATAGCGATGGGCTCATAGGTCTGTGGTAAACTACACACACATCATCCAAAAGGCAACAAGGTTGATGTAGAAGCCCTCCATGGTCGAATCCCCCATTGGTAGAGTACCAGAAAAGGCCTCCAGATGGGATCTCACGAGCACAGAAACTTGCGACAGCAGAAAAGTATATTTTTTGTGCCCTCTGTTCCACGGGGAATATTTGGGTATTTATTCAAAAAGAATTAGGCTTAGAGGAGCCATGAGGGGCCCACAAGCATGGGGGGCGCCCCCCTTGGGCGCGCCCCCTTAGCTTGTCGTTGCCTCGTGGCCCATGTGGCCTCCCGAAGCTTCCAGGGTGTGTTGTGGTCCAACAAAAATCGTCAAAAAGTTTCGTTCCATTTGGACTCTGTTTGGTATAGATTTTTTGTAAAGGCAAAAACAAGGAAAAAACATCAACTGGCACTTGGCACTCGGTTAATAGGTAAGTCCCAAAAAATGATATAAAATACCATAATAATGCATATAAAACACCCAAGATGCGTAATATAATAGCATGGAACAATAAAAAAATTATAGATACGTTGGAGATGTATCAAGCACCCCCAAGCTTAATGGCGTGTTCGAGTTGCACTTTCTAACTTATACTTGATGCACGTGTGCTTGTGTGCTGAGTAGGATCTGTATATATGGGTTGTTATGGCCGTCATGTAAAGCTTTGATTGTAGCCGTTTTATTTGCATGTCGTCTAGTTTGAAATTATGGGTGGTGTGGTTACATATCCTTGTGTTTTTATTATTGCATGGATGTTGAGTCGTATTTGTGGTTGCCAATGACTCCTTGATGGAAACCATGACTGTTTCCATGTATACACTTCGGTCTATCCTTGTACTCTAGGTTATATCGGACATACTTAATAGCAAGATATTTTTACCTAACATGTTGCACTGGTCACACATGTCAATATTGTATGTAAGTTCATATCTTAAATCTCAGTCATTGATATAAAAAAATGAACAACCACTATAATTTAATCTATGTCGACACACATAATTGCTTAATGTTTGTATTTTTTATAATAATACATAATAGGTAGATGTGCCTTCCCTCCAAATTCCACCACTTAACCCAAAATAAATTGTTGAGGTTGTCGGGAATGGAAGCATGCTTTGACTGGATTTGTTTAGGACCCAACCAAAATAAACAAAGGTCTATCGATTTTTGTTGACATGCCTAAAGGCATAAATCGTTCCATGCTTGCTACAAAATTATTAGTCAATGCCTAAATAGGTAATTTCAGGAGAAGTATGGACAAGTTACATGATCTATTTTGGGAAGTTGTTTGGCCCCGTTTTCTTGCAAGAGGTGCACTTAGAGCAGTAAAAAGACATCTACATAACCAAGAATTACCTTGTACTAGTCGCCAACCCGTGCATTCGCACATGCTAGTGTATAAAATACTTGTATGTACTTCCTATGATTTTGGGTGCATTGTAGTTATTTGGTTATTTCATGCTTCATAAATGTGTGCCTTTCATCGATATTGAATTTGCTACAACACTGACTTTTTATATTTACAGTTTATTGTTGTAACTATGCATAAAGAATATATTTGGGTTACTTATTCAGATGTTGATCGATTTGATCAGCACAATCATTATTTTATTACCCATTCTATTATAACTTCAAGATTCCAGATCTATTTATGTTTCTTTTTTACCACAACTCTATTTATTTTGAAGTGCATCATTGTGCAAACTTTAATTTTCACTCATTTTATTTGTATACTTCATTTCATCTCGACTTTTCTGATAGTAGTATATAATTTGCATCCCTCTACATATATGGAAAGAAAAGCCTTTTGGGAAAGTAAGTTTAAGTCACATAATACATACAATTTTTTTTCTGTGCCTTCATAAATATGGGGAAGCACATTTGTATCTCAATCAACTTGGATATAAAACATCAAGTCTATTGTTCTAGATGACAGATTTGGGAGCACTTCTCTCTGCTAGCTTGGAGGCACCGCACATGGAAGAATAATCGTACTAAGAAAGCTAGTTTATGGAGTTACACATCATAAAGGCAATGGTTATCAAACTGCTCAGTTAGTAACAAGGAATTCTGATATTGATTCCTCCTAAAATGACTATTGTTCTTTGTGATCAGAGTAAATTGTATCTCCTGCAAGGGACTTTGATCCAACTACCATGACTTATCTAACCTCATGCTTTGATCATAGATCAACATCTAAACTTTCTAAGCAATCACAGTTGCTCCTCGTCAGGCATATCCTATATTATCACCTTTACTTGCTATATTCGTTCATAGAAAACAACCATCAACATAATCCTGAAGTTTTGTCATTTGTACCCTTCTTAACTTCTACGGGGCTAGAAATTGAAAATTTTCTCAGCTATATACCATATATTTAGATATATTATACCATTTCATATATAAAATAACAGTGATCGGGTTGTAGACCAGCCTGAACAATGTCGTCAACATTAAACAATCAATCGACCATCTATTCTATCCTAATAACCGATGCCAATAAGTTAGTTAGAAGCAATAGTAAGTTCAAAACTGTAGTTCTAAGATTATCTACAAATTTTTGGAATGTTTTTTTAAACTATATATCACACAAACAATATTCAAATTAATGAAAAACAAATTGTCAGAACAGGTCATAAATTAACATTCACAAAATCTTTAAACTGCGGGATTAAGTGAGAGGTAGCCATATATACATGATAAGCATAAATGCATGCCTAGTATTTAGCAATTTGTAGGTGTACTGGAAGCGTTGAGCCTGTACAGTGCATACATTTTTCTCTATGCTTACTCTAGCATTTGTGAGTATCACATCCTCTCTATATATGTTAACAAAACTTCTAAACAGGACATGTACATCTAAATTTTACATGACATAACTTCTCTACCATGGGATTAATTTATTCGTATCCGTTCCACCAGCCTTAGATCATCGCGCTGGTTGTCATTGGTGCTCCTGCATGTAATACAAAATTGAAACAAACATTAAACAAAATACGTGCATGCATGCACTTCACACCAAATTAATTGCGTTCACAAACAGATTATTTCATCTCAAAGAGAATCAAAAAGTTTGAAAAGAAAAAATATTTATATTATCAGTAGTTCCTTCAAGAATAATAATCATACATGTGCACATGTATACATACATCCGAGACTAAATCATCTCGTTTCCATCAGGGCTGTTACTACGACACCATCTGTCGTTGGTCTGGGGACATGTAAATAAGATCTAATTGTCTTCATCCACATTGGTGCTAATTTCTGCCTCACCTTCGGCCACAAAGAACAATTTAGTAAGTGTTGCAGCTAATGTCGTTGGTTTGCATGCAGTTCACATAGTTTAGTTTCTCTCCACATATTGAATGCTTGAGCTTAGGTATCCAACATTGGGATCAACGGCCAGTCATAAAGCAAACTAATTCATCATTAAAACATATCCGGTTGAGAACGAAAATCAAGTCAGTTCGCTACCTATATGATCTCGCATCCTTGCCAGCTGGCATACGTACGATGCAGCGTGGTGCCTCTTGTCATAAGTGAATTGAAGGAGAAAAAAAATAAAAATTGGTGGTCTTTCTTACATATAAAAAGTAAAAGATTGCTGGCGTTAGTTCTAGAGAAAAATTAATTATGGTACTACAAAACAGATTAGGTTTTTATACATTGAGTCGATTTATCTTTCTTGAGATGCACATAACCGGAGATAATGATTCCTGAGATGCACATAACTGAAGTATTGATACATTAAGTTGGGGGTACACAATAGTTGAGAGATGGCCCAAATTTTACACGCTAAGATATACAATAGGAAATTAGAGATGTGTGGATACAACTCTAAAGTTCAACATATGAAGCAATCAGAGAAAACAAATCATTCAGAACCAATGGTGTGCCTATGTGTGGATGTGGCCTGGGCATCTACATGCATGTTCTCTATCTACAACATTAACATGACAGCAACCATGAAAGCCACATATAGGGATGGATGTAGTATAACTGTTAGTGCGCAACGAATTGGGCATGAATGATCTGATGGCTAGACCCTGCAGCTGCAGTATGCTGCCATCTGGTGTATCAACATGGCTGGCGCCATGAACTTCGGCTAGATGGAAATGTCTCAGTCAGAGGAAACAAACCGTTCTGAACCAATGGTGTGGTATCGATCTTCAATCAAACTATTAGTGGGAATGAAATTGGGGGAGCATCCTCTGATGGCTAGACCCTGATGTATGCCGCCCATCTGGATCTACATGACCGGAGCATGCACTTCGACCCGGCGGATTGACCTGCTCATCACCTACCACATCATATCTGAAGGGTGGCCTGGTGGGCAACATCTCGCTCACAAATTCGAGGTTGCCCAGAATTTTAGGGTGGCTACATCTTTTAGGAATATATTCGAGCACAACAGGATTAGATGACACAACAAAAAATTAGTGAATCTGAATCCATAAGAGAAGATAGAATAAGAAATAGACAGAAAAAATTCAGGAAAAAAATAGTGCAAGAAAAAATTCAACAAAAATAGAACTTGATCTAGATGATGAAAACAAATTGAGGCAGTAAGCCCCTTGAGTACGCCAGATCCATGACCCAACGTGCTTCAATTAGTTTGAGATTTTTCTATGAGGGGGAGAGAAGGGATGGTCGAATAGGTTTCATGGGGGTGAGAGATACATAATAGAAAGGAAGAGACGTGGAATAGTGTTTTTTCTTTACATGGGGATAGAGGGATGGTGGAATATTCTCCATCGGGAGAAAGAATATGTAGGAAGCCTCAGTGGAACAATAGATTAAATGAAATTAGGATCTAATCTCTTTTTCAACTTAAAAAACAATCTCATTTCTTTATTTGATCCTGCTAGTGAATGGCTCATGATGTTTTATTATTAATATGGGAGTTATTGAAATTAATGCGCAAATCTCCACCGTAATAACTTGGTCCCACCGGATTGACGGCTCCTAATTACTGATTAACAAGGTAATTTCTAGGGAGTCTATAATTAGTATAGGTATAGATAGATAGATAGATAGATAGATAGATAGATAGATAGATAGATATCAAGCACCTACCATAAAAAATTCTCAAGAAGGAATCTCACTAAAGGCACTCTCTATTTCTATTCTATCACTGAGTATGAAGCGGCAAGTGGATTCTATTTGCCCTCATCCACCAACTTCAAATATGTGTTCACATCTATTTTCATGAACTCGTTGGCACATAAAACTCTATAATATCAAAGTTGGTATTCATTTATTTTTCCAATGTTTTTGGGTATCCAATAAGCTCTGACCTATATTATTCCGTCATTCCTTTATTAACTACTGCATAGTCTCATCTACATAAAATTCCTGGTTGTATTAGACAATAGCATCAAACACGTCAATATTTAGAGGAATGTGTCTTCACTTCGAAATCCACCATTCGACCAAAAGTTTATGCTGAGGTTGTTGGGATTGGTAGAGGGAAGCATGATTTGACAAAAGTTGTTCAGGAGACATCTGAAACAAACAAAGGTCTATCGGTGTCCCCAAACATGCCTAAATGCATAAAAATGTTCCATGCATGCTACAAAAGACATAGGCAACGCCTTAACATGTGATTTCAGGAGAAGTAAGACAAAGTTATCTATTCCGGGAGGCTATTTGGCCCCGATTGCTTGCAACATGTGATGCTCATAGTAGCCAAAAGACGCACGCATGACCAAGATTTACCTTGTATATCTAGTTCTTGCTATAAAAAAACTCAAGATGGAAGATCAACGAAGGCACTCTATATTTCAATTCTATGATTGATGCAGAAGTGGTTAGTGCAATCCATTTATCCTTAGTTACAGCGCACAAGGCTCCAACCCTTATCTGCCAACTTTAAATGTGTGTTTTGCATATATTTTCAAGACTCATTGGCACATAAAACTCTATAATATCAGAGTTAGTATTCATGTGTTTTTCGCATTATTTTTGAGTATCTCATCGGCTCTGACTCTTCGCATTCCATCATTTGTATATTGACTACTACATTGTTCCTTTTACATCAAGTTCCTCTTTGTTCTTAGTTGATAGCATCAATGCTATAACTTACAAACATGTTAATCTCCCTTGGACCAACAATTTTCCTTCCCTGGTAGATGGCTAAACCATCGTCGATGACTCGGAGCGACAAATCTATCACCAAGGTGCAAACCTAGGGTTTAATTTGAACAAAAATAGGTACACACATTTTATCATTGATTCCAGCAAACCCGTCCACCTTCATTTCAAGAATGTGAGTCACACAAATATGTGAAAATGGTAGGTGATGTCTCTTGGCCAAAAATCATGTCTTTCGAGCATCACCCAAGGTTTTTTTATATCATCACCCTAGGTTGATTTTTTTAAAGGATGAACTCGGAAATATGGAGAATATTCAGATGAATGAATGGGACATGGCCCATATCATATGAGACAACTAAGATCTACTAAAAAATACTTGCTCCATTGTCATTTCCATTTCCACCTTCCAAACTAAAACTAGATCAAAACCCTATGCTTATTCCACCCTCTGCTGCATTCCATCCCCGTCGTCTGTCCCAATCTCACATCCTGCATTGGCATAACACAAAGGTAAGTCATACTAGCTGCATAGGGGACCCGAGGGCCTTCCAAAGCTGGTGGATGGCCCGACGTAGATAGCTAATTGTTTTAGAAAAAGTAATGAAACCACTTGGTTGTGTGCGGATATTTATGGAATTTTCCCAGAATGTTCTACATGATTGTAGCAAGGAATAGACACTTGTTTAAAATATTATTACATCCCTTTCATGAAAATCAGATAGAAATCTATAAGAAACAAGAGTGAAATACTTGTAATGCTCATGTGAAACCACGTCTGCTTGACAAACCTACATGTCTATGCTTTGTAACTATGTACATATACATTTTATAAGGCGACAATAATGAATTATACGTAAACTAGTATAACTTGAGTTGCTTACCAAATTTAATTGTATTTCCTATCATATGACATAATAAATGTTTCTATGAATTTGGTGATTGAGATGACGAGGCATATATGTTGCCTAGTATAATAACACAAGAGAACAACTTTAGTTCGATGCTTCTTCAGTAATTTATTAGCATGATTCACAAATCATGATTGTATAGCCAACCTTTTCGCACACGAAGTGTTGCCAATTAACCGACAATCACACATTTGTTTCATACATCACGACTATATGAAATAATTTTATATATTTGATGTTTTAAAGTCTTTGGGCTCCAACCTAACATCTTTAGAGGAACATTTTTCCACTCCCAAATTCATTATTGGACGAAAAACTTTTGTTGAGGTCTTTCGGATTTGTAAAGGGAAGCATAATTTAACTGGATTTGTTCGAGACACATGCAAAACAAATAAAAGGTCTATCATTTTCCACCAATATGCCAAAAGTTATAAATTGTTCCATGATTGCTAGAAAAGATGTAGCCAACACCTTAACATGTGATTTCAGGAGAACTAAGGTGATTTAAATGATCAATTCTAGGAAGCTGTTTGGCCATGTTTGCTTGCAAGAGGGTGGCACTCAGAGCAGCCAAAAGACATCCAACAACCAAGAATTACCTTATATATAGTGCCTCCCAACAAAAGTTCTCAACAAGGAAGCTCGCTAAAGGCACTCACTATTTTGATTCTATGACTGTGAAGTGGCCAGTGCATTTTATCTGTTCTTAGTAACAACTTACTAGGTTCCACCCTTGTTCCGTCAACTTCAAATATCTGTGTTTTACCTCTATTTTCATGAACTCGGCTGCACATAAAAATCTATCATATCAAATTTGTATTCATGAGTTTTTCACATTGTTTTTGTGTATCTAGTAGGCTCCGACTCATGTCATTCCATCATTCCTTTATTGAATACTACATAGTTCCATCTACATAAGGTTCCTCTTTGTCTTAATTAGCTGATAGCATCAATGCAATGACTTACGAACAAGTCAATCTCCCTTTGAAAACCAATTTTCCTTCCCTGGTAAATGCTTTAACCATCGTAGATGACTCGAAGCGACGAATCTATCACCAAGTATAATAAAACTATGATAAGAGACATGCAATGTGAACCCGTGGTTTAATTCCAAAAAAAGAGGTGCACAAATTTTATCATGGATTCTAGCAAACCCCCCACTGACTTTATTTCAAGAGTGCGGATTAGAGAAATATGTGAAAAAGTAGGTGATGTCTCTTGTCGAAAAATCATGTCTTTCGAGCATCACCCAAGGTTTTTTAGAGATCATCATCCTAGGTTGTATTTAAAAAAGGATGAACTAGGAAATATGGAGAACATTCGGATAACAGAACGCGACACAACCCATATCATAGAAGACAACTGAGATCTACTCCAAAATACTCGCTCCATTATTGTTCCCATTTCTAGCTTCCAAATATAAAGTAGATCGAAATCCTAGGGTTATTCCATGCCCCGCCGCATTCCATCCACTTCATATGATCCAATCTCACATCTTGGGACAACACAACGATAAGTAGTACCAGCCGCGTGGGGGTAACCGAGCAACTCCCAAAGCAGGTGGATGACACGACGAAGATAGCTAACTGTTTTTCGCAAAGATAATGAAAATAATGTGGCTGTATGCGAATATTTATGGAATTTGTCTAGAACATTCTAAGTGATTGTAGCAACGAATACACACTTGTTTAAAACATTGTTACATACCTTTCATGAAAATAGGATAAAAATCTATAACAAACATAGGTGACATACTTGTAATAGTCATCTTAAACCACTTCTCCTTCACAAACCAACATGTCTCTACGCGGTTATTATAAGTAAGACATGAGTTATTCTTCTTTGTAACCATACATGGACTTCTTTATCACACAACAACTATGAATTTTCCATAGACAAAGTATACACTAGTATAACTTGAGTGGCTAACTTAATTTTCTTGTATTTCCTATCATATGATATCTTAAATGTTGCTAAGAATTTGTAGATTGTGATATCTAGCCAAATTGATTCCTTGGTTTAATAACACATGATATTAGCTAAATTTTAGTTTGATGCCTCTTCACAAATTTATTAGCATGATTCACTAATCATGATTGTACAGTCAACCTTTTCCACACACACCTAGGGTTGCTAATTAACCAACACTCACATTTTTTTCATACATCATGACTATATGAGCTGAATTATTTTTTCATATTTCAAGTTTTAAGGTCTTTGGGCTTTGAACTAACATATTTAGAGGAATGTGTCTTCACTCTGAAATCCACCAGTCGACCAACAATTTATGTAGAGGTTATTAGGATTGGTGAAGGGAAGCATGATTTGACTGGATTTGTCCAGGACACATCCAAAACAAACAAAGGTCTACCGGTTTCCCAAACAAGCCAAAATGCATAAAAATGTTCCATACTTGCTACAAAAGACATAGTCATTGTCTTAACATGTGATTTCAGGAGAAGTAAGGTGAAGTTATCTATTTTGGAAAGTTGTTTGGCCTTGTTTGCTTGAAATATGGTGGTGCTGAAAGCAACCAAAAGATGCCCGCACAACCAAGAATTACCTTGTATATCTAATGACTGCTATAAAAGGTGCCCGCACAACAAAAGTAGGTACAAACATTTTATCATTGCTTCTTGCAAATCCCCCTCTCACTTAATTTCAAGAGTGTGAATCACACAAATATGTGAAAGTGATAGGTGATGTCTCTTGGACAAAAATCATGTCTTTCGAGCATCACCCAAGGTTTTTTTGATTCATTGCCATAGGTTGAATTTAAAGAAAGGATGAGCTTGCAAATATGGAGAACATTCAGATGATAGAATATGATGTGACCCATATCATACGAGACATTTGAAATCTACTTAAAAATACTCGCTTCATTGTCAATTCCATTTCCACCTTTTGAACTAAAACTAGATAGAAATCCTTCGGTTATTCCACCATCCACTGCATTCCATTCCCGTCATCTGGCCCAATCTCGCATCTTGGCACAACACAATGGTAAGTCATACCAGCCACATTGCGGACCAAGATTGTCTCGCAAAGCCGGTGGATGACCTAGCGGAGATAGCTAATTGTTTTATAAAAAAATTATGAAACCAATGCGGTTGTATGCGATTATTTATGGAATTTATCTAGAACATTCTACATGATTGTAATGACAAATAAACACTTGTTTAAAACACTGTTACATCCCTTTCATGAAACTAGCATAAAAATCTGTAACAAACATAGGTGACATACTTGTAATAGTCCTTGGAAACCATTTCTCCCTCACAAACCAACATGTCTCTACGCGGTTATTATAAGTAAGACATGAGTTATTCTTCTTTGTAACCATACAAGGACTTCTTTATCACACGACAACTATGAATTTTCCATAGACAAAGTATAGAGTAGTATAACTTGAGTAGCTAACTTAATTTTCTTGTATTTCCTATCATATGATATCTTAAATGTTGCTAAGAATTTGGAGATTGTGATATCTAGCCAAATAGATTCCTTGGTTTAATAACACATGATATTAGCTAAATTTTAGGTTGATGCCTCTTCACAAATTTATTAGCATGATTCACTAATCATGATTGTACAGTCAACCTTTTCCACACACACCTAGGGTTGCTAATTAACCAACGTTCACATTTTTTTCATACATCATGACTATATGAGCTCAATTATTTTTTCATATTTCCAGTTTTAAGGTCTTTGGACTCTGAACTAACATATTTAGAGGAATGTGTCTTCACTCTGAAATCCACCAGTCGACCAACAATTTATGTAGAGGTTATTAGGATTGGTGAAGGGAAGCATGATTTGACTGGATTTGTCCAGGACACATCCAAAACAAACAAAGGACTATCGGTTTCCCAAACAAGCCAAAATGCATAAAAATGTTCCATACTTGCTACAAAAGACATAGTCATTGTCTTAACATGTGATTTCAGGAGAAGTAAGGTGAAGTTATTTATTTTGGAAAGCTGTTTGGCCTTGTTTTCTTGAAATATGGTGGTGCTGAAAGGAACCAAAAGATGCCCGCACAACCAAGAATTACCTTGTACATCTAGTGACTGCTATAAAAGATGCCCGCACAACAAAAGTAGGTACAAACATTTTATCATTGCTTCTTGCAAATCCCCCTCTCACTTCATTTCAAGAGTGTGAATCACACAAATATGTGAAAATGATAGGTGATGTCTCTTGGACAAAAATCATGTCTTTCGAGCATCACCCAAGGTTTTTTTGATTCATTGCCATAGGTTAAATTTAAAAGAAAGGATGAACTCGCAAATATGGAGAACATTCGGATGATAGAATAAGATGCGACCCATATCATACGAGACATTTGAAATCTACTTAAAAATACTCGCTTCATTGTCGATTCCATTTCCACCTTTTGACCTAAAACTAGTTATAAATCCTTCGGTTATTCCACCATCCACTGCATTCCATTCCCGTCATCTGGCCCAATCTCGCATCTTGGCACAACACAATGGTAAGTCATACCAGCCACATTGTGGACCAAGAGCGTCTCGCAAAGCCGATGGATGACCTGGCGGAGATAGCTAATTGTTTTCTAAAAAAATAATGAAACCAACGCGGTTTTATGCGAGTATTTATGGAATTTATCTAGAACATTCTACATGATTGTAATGACAAATAAACACTTGTTTAAAACACTGTTGCATCCCTTTCATGAAACTAGCATAAAAATCTATAACAAATATAGGTGAAATGCTTGTAATACTCATGTCAAACAACTTTTGCATGACAGACCAACATGCCTCTACGCGGTCCATTATTAGATATACATGAGTTGTTCTTCTTGGTAACTATACATTTACTTTTTATCATGCGACAACTATGAATTTTCAATACACTAGTATACACTAGTCTAATTTGAGTTGCTTACTTAACTTGATAGGATTTCCTATCATATGACATCTTAAATGTTTCAATGAATTTTTTTGATTGAGATAATGAGGCAAATTTGTTCCCTCATGTAATAACACAAGAGAATTGTCAAATTTTTGTTTGATGCTTCTTCACCATTTAATAGCATCATTCACTAATCATGATTTTTTACAGTCAACCTCTTCCACACACCTAGTGTTGCTAATTAACCAACGTTTGCATGTTTATTTCATCGGCTATATGAGCTTACTTACTTTCACATCTTACAATTTTAAGGTCTTTGGGATTGGAACTAACATCTTTAAAGGAATGTCTCTTCAGTGTGAAATCCACCATTCGACCAAAAACTTCTGCTGAGGCTTTCAAGATTGGTAAAGGGAAGCATAATATCGGTTTCCATCATTCGACTGGATTTGTACATGACACATCCAAAACAAAAAAAGGTCTATCGGTTTCCACACACATGCCTAAAGGCATAAAAAATCCATGCTTGCTACAAAACACATGGTTAACACCTTAACAAGTGATTTAATGAAGGACAAGTAAGGCAGAGTTATTAATATTGGGAAGCTGTTTGGCATGATTTGCTTGCAAGATGGTGGTGCTCAGAGTAGCGAAAAGATGCCCGCAGAACCAAGAATTACGTTGTATATCTAGTGCGTGCTTTAAAAAAATATCAAGATGGAGGCTCACTAAAGGCACTCAATATTTCAATTTTATGACTTATGATGAAGTGGCCAATGCAATCATCTATCCTTAATAATAGCATACGGGGCTCCAACCCTCATCAACAGCCAAAATAAACAAAGGTTTATCGGTTCCGCCAACATACCTAAAGGCCTAAATTGTTCCATGTTTGCTACAAAATTAATAGTCAATGTCTAAATAGGTAATTTCACAAGAAGTAAGGACAAGTTAAACGATCTACGTTGGGAAGTTGTTTGGCCCCGTTGGCTTGCAGGGGGTGCACTTAGAGCAGTCAAAAGACATCTACACAACCAACAATTACCTTGTATATCTAGCACCTACTATTAAAAAAATTCTCAAGAAGGAATCTCACTAAAGGCACTCTCTATTCCTACTCTATCACTGAGTATGAAGCGACAAGTGCATTCTATTTGTCCTCAATAACAACGTACTAGGCTCCACTCCTCCTCCACCAACTTCAAATATGTGTTTACATCTATTTTCATAAAATCGTTCGAACATAAAAGTCTACAATATCAAAGTTGGTATTCATTTTGTTTTTCCTAATGTTTTGGGGTATCCAGTATGCTCTGACTTATATTATTCCGTCATTCCTTTACTAACCACTAGATTGTCCCATCTACATCAAGTTCATGGTTCTCTTAGATGATTGCATCAAACATGTCAATATCCCTTAGAACTACCATTTTCCTTCTATAAAAGATGGATAAACCACTGTAGATGACTCTGGGCAACGAATATATCATCAAGCATACTAGAATTTTGACAAAAGACATGAAATGCAAACATAGGGTTTAATTACAACAAAAAAGGTACAGCCATTTTCTCATTGCTCCTAGCAAACCCTCTCTAACTTTATTTCAAGAGTGTGAATCACACTAATATGTGAAAATGGTGGGTGATGTCACTGGCACAGAAATCATCTCTCTCGAGTATCGCCCAAGGTTTTGTCAATATCATCACCCTAGGTTGAATTTAAGATAAATGATGAACTCAGATATAAGGAGAACATTTGGATGACAGAACAGGACGTGACCCATATCATACAAGACAATTGAGATCTAATAAAAAATAACAGGCAAATTTTAGTTTGATGAATCTTCACCAATTTTTTAGCATGATTCACTTCATGATTGTGCAATCAACCTTTTCCACACACCTACTATTGCCAATTAACCAATGTTCTCATATTGGTTTCATACATCATGACTATATGAGCTGAATTACTTTTTACTATTTCATATTTTAAGATATTTGGGCTCTTAACTAACATATCTAGAGGAATGTGTCTTCAGTCTGAAATCCACCATTGGACCCAAAGCATGTATTGAGCTTGTTGGGATTGGTAAAAGGAAGCATGATTTGACTGGATTTGTTCAGGACACATCCAAAACAAACAAAGGTCTATCGGTTTCGGCAAACACGCCTAAAGGCATAAAATATTCCATTTTTGCTACAAAAGCCATTCAATGCCTTAACAGGTGATTTCAAGAGAAGTAAGGCAAAGTTATCTATCTTTGGAAGCTATTTGACCCCACGTACTTAAAAGATGGTAGAGCTTAGAACAGTCAAAACACGCATGCATAACAAAGAATTACGTTGTATATATAGTGTCTGCTATCAAAAAAAATTCAAGATGGAAGCTTACTGAAGTCACTCACTATTTTGATCCTATCACTGATGATGAAGTGGTCAGTGCAATCCATCTATCCTTAATAATAGCATACGAGGCTCCAACCCTCCTCCGCCAACTTCAAATATGTATTTTACATCTATTTTCATGAACTCATTGGCACGCAAAACTCGATCTATATTATGAAAGTTGGTATGCTTGTGTTTTTCGCATTATTTTTTAGTATCTCCTAGACTCCGAATCATGCCATTCCTTCATTTTTTTTGTTCACTGCTACATTGTTCCTTCTACATCAAGTTCCTCTGTATCTTAGTTGATAGCATCAAAGATATAACTTACAAACATGTCAATCTCCCTCGGAACAATAATTTTTTGTCCCCCGTAGAGGGCTAAATCATTGTAGATGACTCCAAGCAACGAATCTATCACCAAATATTCTAAAGAGTTGACAAGAGACATGCAATGCAAACATATGGTTTAATTACAAAAAAAGACTTACACAAATTTTATCATATATTCTAGCAAACACCCCCACTAACTTCATTGCAAGAGCGTGAATCACACAAATATGTTAAAATGGTATGTGACGTCTGTTGGCTGAAAATCATGTCTTTCCAGAATCACCCAAGGGATTTTTCGATATCATCACCCTATGTTGAATTTAAAATAAAGTATGAACTCAGAAATTTGGAGAACATTTGGGCGACAGAACAAGATGTGACCCATATGATACGAGGTAACTGAGATCTACTCAAAAATACTCGATCCACTATTGTTTTCATTTCCACCTCCCAAATTAAAACTAGATCGAAATCCTATGGTTATTCCACCATCAGTCGCATTCCATCCCCTTTATCATACCCAATCTCACATCTTAGCACAACAAAATGGTAAGTCATACCTTCCATGCCGGGGACTCGAGTATCTCCAAAAGTCGGTGGATAACCAGTCAGAGATAGCTAATTGTTTTTTGAGAAAATAATGAAATCAACGCGGTTGTATGTGAATATTGATGTAATTTGTCCAGAACATTCTACATGATTGTGGTGAGGAATAAACACTTGTTTAAAACATTGTTACGTACATTTCATTAAAATAGGGTAAAAATCTATAACAAACATAGGTGAAATACTTGTAATAGTCATGTGAAACTACTTCGGCTTGACAAATCAACAGGTATGTGTGCGGTTCATTATAAGATATACATGAGTTGTTTCTTTTTGTAACTACACATGGACTTTATTATCATGCGGCAGCTATATGACTTATCAATGCACTAGTATACACTATTCTAGCTTGAGTTACTTACTCGAGTTTATGGTATTTCCTATCATATGACATCTTAAATGTTGCAAAGAATTTGGTCATTGAGATATCAAGCCAAATAAGTTCCCTGGTGTAACAACACAAGATAAAAACATATTTTAGTTTGATGCCTCCTCGCCAATCTATTAGCAAGATTCACTAATCATGATTGTACAATCAACCTTTTCAACACACCAAGTGTTTCCAATTAACTAACGTTCGCATATTTGTTTCACACATCACGACTATATGAGCTGAATTAGTTTTCCATATTTCAAGTTTTAAGGTCTTTGGGCTTTGAACTAACATTTATAGAGGAATGTGTCATCACTCTAAAATCCACCATTCGACCAAAAAGTTCTGCTGAGGTTGTTGGGATTGGTAAAGGGAAACATGGTTTGACAAGATTTGTTCGGGACACATCCAAATCAAAGAAAGGTCTATCAGTTTCCCCAAACATGCCTAATTTCATTAAAATGTTCCATGCTTGCTGCAGAAGACATAGTCAACGCCTTAACATGTGATTTCAGGAGAACTAAGGCGAAGTTATCTATTCAGGGAAGCTGTTTGGCCCTGTTTGCTTGCAAGATGTGACGCTCATAGCATCCAAAAGACACCCGCACAACCAAGAATTGACTTGTATATCTAGTTCCTTCTATAAAAAAATCTCAAGATGGAAGATCACTGAAGGCACTCTAATATTTCTATTCTACGACTCATGTAGAAGTGATCAGTGCAATCCATCTATCCTGGATAACAGCGTACGAGGCTCCAACCCTCATCCTCCAACTTCAAATATGTATTTTACATCAATTTTCATGAATCATTGGCACATAAAACTATATAATATCAAAGTTACTATTCATATGTTTTTTTGCATTGTCTTTGAGTATCTCGTAGGCTCCGACTCATGTCATTCCGTCATTTCTTTATTCACTACTACATTGTTCCTTCTACATCAAGTTCATCTTTGTCTTAGTCTATAGCATCAATGCTATAACTTACAAACATATCAGTCTCCCTCGGACCAACAATTTTCCTTCCCTGGCAGATGGCTAAACCATTGTCGATGACTCTAAGTGACGAATCTATCACCAACGTGCAAACCTAGGGTTTAATTCCAACAATAATATGAACACACATTTTATCATTGATTCTAGCAGACCCCCTCTAACTTCATTTCAAGAGTATGAATCACACAAATATGTCAAAATGGTAGGTGATGTCTCTTGGCCAAAAAATATGTCTTTCGAGCATCACCGAAGGTTTTTTCGATATCATCACCCGAGGTCAATTTTTTTATAGTATGAACTCGGAAATATGGAGAACATTTGGATGAATGAATGGGACACATCCCATATCACACGAGACAATAGAGATCTACTCAAAAATATTGGCTCCATTGTCGTTTCCATTTCCACCTTCCAAATTAAAACTAGATCAAAATCCTGTGCTTATTCCATCCTCCGCCGCATTCCATCCCTGTTGTCGTATGGCCCAATCTTGCATTGGGACAACACAATAGTAAGTCATACCAGCCACATCGGGGACCCAAGCACCTTCCAAAGTGGGTGGATGACCCCACGTAGAGAGCTAATTGTTATAGAGATGGTAATGAAACCACTTGGTTGTATGCGAATATTTATGGAATTTTCCCTGAACATTATACATGATTGTAGCAAGGAATAGACACTAGTTTAAAACATTACTACATCCCTTTCATGAAAATTGGATAGAAATCTATAACAAACAATAGTGAAATACTTCTAATACTCATGTGATACCACGTCTGCTTGACAAACCTACATGTCTCTGCTTTTTAACTATACATAGACATTTTATAAGGCAACAACAAAGAATTATCCATACACTAGTATAAATTGAGTTGCTTACCGAATTTAATTGTATTTCCTATCATATGACATCTTAAATGTTTCTATGAATTTGGTGATTCAGATGACGAGGCAAATATGTTGCCCGGTGTAATAACATAAGAGAACAACTTCAGTTTCATGCTTCTTTAGTAATTTATTAGCATGTTCAGTAATCATGATTGTATATCCAACCTTTTCCCACATGAAGTGTTGCCAATTAACTGACAACCGCGCATTTGTTTCATACATCGCGACTATATGAGAAGAATTACTTTTATATATTTCAGGTTTTAAGGTCTTTGGGCTCCAACGTAACATCTTTAGAGGAACATGTCCTCCATTATTGGACCCAAAAACATTTGTTGAGGTTGTTGGGATTGGCAAAGGGAAGCATAATTTAATTGGATTTTGTCCAAGACACATGCAAAACAAACAAAGGTCTATCAGTTTCAGCCAACATGACAAAAGGCATAAATTGTCCCATGCTTGCTAGAAATATGTAACCAATGCCTTAGCAGGTGGTTTTAGGAGAACTAAGGCGATGTTAAATGATCAATTTTGGGAAGCTATTGGGCCCTATTTTCTTGCATGAGGGTGGCACTCAGAGCAGCCAAAAGATGTCCAACATCCATGAATTACCTTGTATATCTGGTGCCTCCTAGAAAAAATTCTTAAGAAGGAAGCTCTCTAAAGGCATTCACTATTTTGGTTCTATCACTTTGAAGTGGCCAGTGCATTCTATCTATTGTTACTAACAACTTACTAGGTTCCACCCTTGCTCTGGCAACTTCAAATATGTGTTTTACATGTATTTTCATGAACTCGGCTGCACATAAAAATCTATCATATCAAATTTGGTGTTCATGTGTTTTTCGCAATGTTTTGGTCACTACTAGGAAAAGGCCTACTAATGGCACACCAGTTTTGCCTACTAATGGCGCATCACTGGTGCGCCATTAGTATCACGCCACTAGTATTTATTACTAATGGCGCACCACTAGTGCGCCATTAGTATCTGGTATACTAATGGCGCACCACTCAGTGCGCCATTAGTATATAACACCATGCGCCATTAGTATGCCTCCCAGGGGCCATATTTAACCATGTGCTTTGGCACACTAATGGCGCACTACAGATGGATGCGCCATTAGTATACTTGGCATACTAATGGCGCACTGTTTGGTGATGCGCCATTAGTATACTTTGGCATACTAATGGTGCACTCTGTAGTGATGCGCCATTAGTATGAATATTAGGTTTTATTTTTTTTACTTTTCTGATTTTTGCACAGGTTACAAAATATATTATTTGACAGAATATAGACAGTAGCACACAGCAACAACAGATTCATCGAATACAATAGAAGATTAGTCTCCGAATACAATTCATCATATTAGTCTTCGAATTCAAAAGACCGAACAAAGATAAAACATTACCAGTCTCGAGACCGCGAGTATCGAGTTTGTCTTCACATTACAAGTCGATATCGATCATCTAAACTACCAACACATAGAAGAGAGTTGCGGTCATCACGATGAGCATCATCGCGATGAAACTGGTCTTCATCCGGTTCCTCCAACGCTCCCTCCTCTCTCCCGCAAGATAGCGGGCATATCTAGATTCCGCCTCCGCCCTAGTGGTGTACCCTTTGTAATTGTTACCGCTGAAACGGTGAACCTGTCTCCAACACTCCTCCCAGTCGTCGTAGACTCTAGTAATCTCTATGCACAAGCCAAACAATAGACAATACATACATAAGCAATATAGAAGTATGCAACAAAAGGATCGGAAGAGAAAAGCAAGATATGACATTAATAGCACGATTCATGGTCCTACTAATAAATAGCATCGATTACATCTAAGTTGAACGACTATCCAAACCAAAGAGACATACAACGTCATTAAAGTTTAATTACAACATGAGCCAATCAATGTTTCAGAACTACACATAGCATCACTACTGTCGACTCGACTCATGGGATCGGAGCGTGGATGAAGCCACCGTCTATCGTGATGGGCATGAGATCACGGGCGTTGTCAGCCTGCATTTGTAGTGTTCCGTCTCTCTCCCTGTTGGACGGTTGATATCTGAGGTAGAACTGCCCCGGGGTATGAAGGACATCTTGATGGATGATGTCCGCAAACTCCGACTGGATGCGAAAGAATTCTTGTCTGATGTCCGTGTCCTGGATTGCCGACAAAATCGCGGCCCAATCTTTGAGATTATTTGGTAGCAGAAGGTGATGATGGTCCCTTATGATCGCCCGCATGTGATGGAGGGCGTATTAGGCATCCTTCTAACCTCCAGGCAGCTGCTTGACGCAGCAGAACATCGTATTGTGGGCGAACATGTGCTTGTCGTACTTACGAACTGCCCTGGTGAAGGTGCCTCCAGATTTGGCGTAGCCGGGGAGAACATCATCAAGAACTTTCTTGATATTTGTGTAGTCTATCTTGGAGTTACGGTTCGGGTCGAAATACGTGGCCATGGAATATTTCGGTCTTAAGAGGATGAGTGTGCAATGTGTGTCACTGCACAGAACACGGAATGTTAGAAAAAAAAGAACGATCGAAATATAAGAAATCATATGTTACGGGGCGGTTAAGTGATGACATACTCGGGAAAGTAAGCCACAAGGAAGTTATCCTTATCTGGGTTTGCCAGAATGACGTCTTCGAGGTGTGAACTCACGACTTGGCGGTCCCCAGCGCTGCTCAAGAGCTTGGCACGCATGTAGAAGGGGTCGACGATCACGATGTCCGGGATCTTGTCTCTAATGATCCGCATCTCCATACTCAGCGAAAACAGCCGTACGAAGGTGTAGTGCAGTGGATGAAGGTTAAACATAGCAAAGATGTCATCAAACCACAGGATGATCATACCCCCGATGTCGCCATCCACAAAGCCCTTGCCCTCTGGCACCTTGGCCACGAAAACCGGGTATACCACATCATTCTCTCTTAGACGCTGCTTCTCCAAAGAAAGAACACTGTCGTGCAGACTCCGCATAGCACTGGTTGCAGCATTGAGCATATTTGTCGGTAGCATCGCCCTACCCGCCACATGCACCCTCCTCGAGATATCCTTAGGTGAAGGTGGCCCGTCCTGAGCACGGATCGTACTCGGTGCCGGCTGGCTCGCACCAACGCCCTTTTTAGTCTGCCATTTCCGGCTCTTCTTCTTGATCTATTGTAATGGGACCGAGTTCTGCTCAAAGACCGCCTTCTTGAGTGTGTTGGGGCTGATAATATTTTGCACCTCAGCTATCTGAGGCTCGGTGAAGGCGGCAGCTAGAGGCGTCTCCTGAGATCTGAACGCCAGACGACGCCTATTGCAACTGGGTTTCTCTGACGTACCAGCTAGATCGCGGTCGTCTTGGTTGGGTTCTTGAGAAGGAGGCCCACAGAACTCGTCATCGTACCCATGTTCGGCAAAGTACTTATCGACGTTGGTAAATGTACCGTTGTTGTCGTCGTCCGGATCTTGTGCCATATGCATGTCCAGATCCTGTGCCATATGGATGTCCAGCATGTCCGGTAGCGTTGCGGCATTCTTGCCATGGCTTGGCGCCGGCACGACTGGAGGTCTTGTCTGTGGGGTGGTGTCCCCCGCCCCCAAACGAATCTGGCTCTTCGGCCAAAGCAGGGGCCAACTTACGCAGGCGCTGAGGGTCATCTCATCTTCTTTGTCGGCCCCAGCGGGTCGAATCGGAGGTAACAGCTCGTCGCAGCCTGGCAGCTACGGAACCATTTCAACCCGATACATTGTGGGTGGCATCGGATTACCGTGGAACATGGGGTTGCCCGATTGAACGATTCTGCCCTTGGCGACATCAACCAACTCGCCGCCCATGAAGTGTAGGAGAGTGCAAGGAACGTCGGCGGCACCCTGCGAAAACATGTAGGGCATCAGGAATGCGTAGTCAAAGGCAAGGAGAAGAAGTCCTCGGCCGAGAGGCTTAGTTACCATGATGCCGTCGAGCTCGGCTAATGTCGAGGCACCGCCAATGGTGGGCGTCCAACTGACAGAGGGGCCGCTTGCTGGCGAGGTGCCGGCCGGCGTACACCCGGGTGCATTAAGCTCCAGTGCCGGCGTCGGAGACACCAATACCACCGCCGCCGGAGACACCAATGGCGCCGCCGCTGTAGACACCAATACCAACGCCGCCGGAGACACCAATGGCGTTGCCTGCATGTTGTGCGAGTTGTTGGCCGTGAAGCTGGGAATCGGGGGTGGCCCCTGTTGGCCACCCGCAATCCACGTCGTTATCCCATGAATCAAGGTAGGCATATGTGACACTCCAAAATTTTTATTTGGTTTTTTAGCAAAAACTTTGTTGGTTTTTGAAAAGAGGCCATTTAAAATTTTTCTAGAAAACCTTCCTCTTAAAAAACTTCTTTGGCAAGGATTTTTATTTTTGTATCTTCTTCAAACTATGGTGTTTGATCATTTAAAACTCTTTCTCTGATGGTTCCCTTCTCAAAGTATATTTTTGGAAATTATACTTTTTCTTATAAAAAAAACTCTATGAATTTTGAGGTTTTTCTTATCTTGAAAACCACCCATGGTTTTACCATGTCTCCTATAGTAAATCTTCTCAAAATCCTTCCCCCCACCTTTGAACAGTCTAAATTCTCTGTCTCAACAAGTCCAAACAAGTTTTGGATTTTATTTCAATTATTTTTTATCTCTCAAATCATTTCTGCCAATTATTTTGAGCCTGAGTGATTTTCAAAGCAAGTACCCTAATGCCTTTGCTCCTTGAGCCCAAACCAACTCCCCTGGATAGTCCTTAGTACCCACAACCTAGAACCATCTTGATCCACTCTTCTTCTTTTCAAATTTTTCAAACTTCACTCACTGCAAGTTTGGACTAGATTTGACAAATTTGGTCAAATTCATATCTACACTTCTCCAAAAATTCCACAAAAATTCAGGCAGTCTCCTAGTGCAATGAGAGGACACTCCACCAAAAATCAGCTCAAGGAAAAAATCCCTACATGCCAGAATCATTCTCTCAAACACCTGGCCGGCATTGTTACATTGCACTTTCAGTAAAATTCAGAAAGTTCAGAGTTTCAGTGTCGATCTTCATCAGAAATTCAGTCACATGCTCACAGTGCACTTGGCACGTTGCTCACGGCCTAGCCTGCTTGTCTGGAGCCTCACACGCGTGATTGGCGCCTTCCTGGCGTCGGTGGCACCCTGGGCCGCCTGCATTGGCGTGCTTTGCGGCGGCAGAACCACCGTAACGGCCGACAGGGGGGCAACACCGTGGCAGAATGCCGTTCGGCGCCGCCCAACCCTCCTGGTAGCTCCGCGTGGCCTCATGCACGCCAGCGTACCCCGCAGCATCGTCGCCGTGGCCCGGCAAGCACAGGGCACGCTCTCTGCTGCCGACGGGCCCACGCCGCCCCGTTCCGTCGAAACCCACTCAAGCTCCTAATCCAAGTCCGCTTAGCGTCTGAATGGGACCAGTAGACCTCCACGATGACGCCCAACTCCCTAATCTCCCCGTCCAGCCACTGCGCCGCCGTAATCCACCACCGGACTTATCCGTCCACGGCCACCGCCTCGGATCGCCTATAAAAGGGAACCCCAAGATCACCCTCAAGCACGCACCACCACTGCACCTCACCAACGCCCTGCAATGCCATTAGGTGGACCTCGAGGAGGTCTCCTCCCCCGACTCCGGCTGCCCCGTTTCGCCTTGGCCTCCGTCTCGATTCACTACGGTGAGGCCATCCCCGACACCCAAACCTCGTCAGTAGCCTCCTCGAGCAACCAGAGAGCTAACCCCAACTTCAATTCGATCCTTGCAGCCCTCCTCGGCAAGCTCCATCAACGCCCGAACCACCGTCCGCCGGAGCAAGGGCCGCCGTCGACGTGGTGCTCGCCGGCGACCACCACCACCTCCCACAGACGCGGAATGGCGCCCCGAACACTGAGGTACTCTCCGATCTCCCTGCCTCGCCGTGGATCACCGCCGGCGACCATCGCGGCTCTCGGGCACCATCGAGCTCTGCCGCCTCTTTTAAAAATTCAAACCTGACGGGCGGGACCCACCTGTCAACCTCTCTGTCCTTTCTAATCGAACCATTTTCTGAAAGCGTCTTCTGCCAAATGCGTTTCCCCGCTGGGCCGGCGTATTCTTATTCGAATCGTTTTCTGTTTTTATAAGTTAGCCCCTGGGAACTTTCTGTTTCATTACAGATGAGTCCCTAGACTAAAACCCTTATAACTTTTTAACAGGAAAGTATTTTTGATTGATTCTTTTTCTGTTCTCCTTAAAATTTTGTCTAGTTTTTTATCAGATTTATTTGAAAAATATTTGGAGAAATTTTTGTGCACCTCACGGTATTCACGATAGCGCGTATATTTTCTTTATGCCGTAGATACCGAAGGAGGTGACGGGACCACGAACTTCACCGAGCTAGGCTCCGACTACTCTGAACCAGGAAAGCATGTTTGAACTTTTGATATGATGATTGTTTTGGCATGTTTGCATTAAGTAGTTTCATGGCATGTTCATGAGCATTCCAACGAATGTCATGTTACATGCAACGATGAGGCAAGTGAGTTTCGAAAATCCATAAGTGGATGAATGTGAGTATGCATGGCCATGTGTTGGCATGAGGATGGGTAAGATGGCAGTGTTGTAGCACGCCAGTCTTATGCCAGACTATATGACTTCAGTGTCAACCCGTATCGGTCCAGTCTCTTCCATTTTTCCTTCCCTGTACTACCACATGTTTTCCGCAAGGAATATGGCTTAGTAAGTTGCAAACCGCTTTCTTGGTACACACCAAAAGGAGAGGCCATGATGATGGTTCCATGGCCCTGGATTAAAGCCAGTCGTCCGGTCAAGGGGCATGGGTGTTTCCGGTTGGGACCGAGAGGGGGGCACCCCTTAGAGCGCGCGTATATAAATTTGATCCCATGCTATTCGAGATTGTGATCTCCCCGTCTCAAAAGTTTTTCTTGGACGGTGTCTAGGGTGATTCCTAACATCGAGAGGTAGGATGGGTGTGTACTGGTTAGCTGTGTTTTCTTCCGAAATACCGTAAATGGAACTAGTCCTTTATGACAACGGAAATCCGTTGGCTGTGGGAAAAAAATTCGTACAAACTCTGCAGAGTCATATATTCCTTTGAATCATCTATTCCATGTCCAAGTTCGGTATTATCTTATCCTGACAAATGTCAGTTTTGATGACAGAGACTCCGGTGAATCACATGAGTGCTAAGTCCGGTTAAATGTTTATTCCTGTGGATGGACTAACCTTTTATTTTCATGAGTTGAATATTGATTATGAGTGTTATTTACTTGTGAATAAAAGCCCTTTCTGTGATGTCGCTCAGACGTCCGACTGTGGCATTGTTATTATTTACTTTCAATAAAAGCCCTTTCTGTGATGTCGCTCAGACGTCCGACTATGGCATTTCTTTTAAAGCCCTTTATGTGGCGTCGCTCAGACGCCCGGCTGTGGCAATTCTTTTAAAGCCCTTTATGTGGCGTCACTCAGACGCCCGACTGTGGCATTTCTTTTAAAAGCCCTTTATGTGGTGTCGCCTAGACGCCCGACTGCGGCGTGCATTATTTATTTATCTTCCTATCGAGGTGTCGCTACATTCACCCGATTGGGTTTACAGTTATTTTGTTGGGTTTCCGAGCGGACTACCGCCGACCCCTTTTTTTACCTGTCTCGTTTTTACGAATTAATGTGCCACTGTTAATATACTCATGACGCATCCATGCATGCACTTGTTATATCTTACGTCCGAACTGTCTTGCGAGTACTTTCAAAGTACTCACCTGGCTTGTTGATTTGGCCAGATGCTGACGAAGGCGATCTCATGGATGAATAATTTGATAGCGAGTCCGACGCCTAGAGGAATCCCAGTCAGTCTCGTGCGACCCTGGATTTGGTCACTGTATTATATCCGCTTCCGCTACCAAATAAATTCATCGAGCCTCACCTCGACGCTCGATGAGATGCGAGTTTTAGAGTCATGTATCTCACTCCCCGCTGTGTTTTTCCACCACCACCCTATCCTCGAGTCAGTAGTATGCCTCCACACCACTGTGTCATGTCCGCCATTATGTATAATTATTGGCATGCTTGTAATAATTTGGTTGAGCAACCGTAGCTCGACCCTGTAATATATTTTATGCTACTGGCTTACTGTATCAAGAATTTGTCTACCGGTAAGGAGGATTTTTCTCATACTGGACTCAAAAGATTGGTTTCTCAATAAACATTTTTATTGGAAAACCGGTCCTGACAAGCTTGGTACCAGAGCCAGGTTGACTGTAGGAAGCCACTAGGTGCGATCGCTAATTGGTTATTAGCATGATAGAGCCAATTTATATTTTTTTGCAATTGTAGTCATTTTGTGATAGTCAGCATAAATTTATGATCTGACCATTCAGAATTTTTGCCTACTTTTGTAGATGGCCGACAAGAGCTGCGAGTCTCAGACCTTCGCCAACGTGCCCGATGGGTTCGTCAAGCTTCTCTCCTTCATCGTTCAGGTCGCGATGGGGCCATCTGTGCGCCCAGTCTTCACACTCTGCCAGCACCGAGTCAACGACAGTCTGACCATGCACCAGGCCACGGTACAGTTCAAGGGAGGGCATGGTGAGTTACGCCGCTTCCGGTTCTTGGGAAGAGCCATGCCTACGGAGAGGCATGCTATGCAGATGGCAGCCCGCAAGGCGATAGCTCATCTCAGGGATGTCCTCCCCGTGATGAAGACTCGTCGTTACCGTTATCTTCCATGCCATGTGCCTTACACCTGTCACTATGCATTCTCCTGCCCCAGAGGAGAACGAGACGAGGCTTTTGAGATGCTTATTGAGTATCTCCGGGCCCTGGAGGCAGCCTTCGACAACCTGGTAGACGACTTCGTGGCTGCCCGCATGGACTCAGTCCATGGCTGTGCCGCCAACAGGAGGGAGCTCCTACCCACCGCACCGCCACTGACTTTTGTCTCATCCTCAGCATCTTATGCACCTACTCGCCGCCTGCCTTCTACCTAAGAGTTCAACCAAGTCATTGCGCCCACTCTAGCGCGCACTGCACCACCCTTCGCGCCCACTCCTATTCGTGTTGTTCCGCCCCTGGCGCCCGCTCCGTCCACCCAGCGCAGCTCTACACATATGGAGCCTATCAGTGAGGAGGAAGTCGAGTCCCCAGCCTCGCTATGCCTCACCCTCGGCAGGGCAAAGGAGATCGTCAACATCTCCGCCTGAGTACGCTTAGCCGCCATGCAATGTACCACTTTCTACGATATGTTTATATGTACATAGGTTGTGAGAAGTAGCCTGTTTGCGCATCATGTAGGATCTGGAGGAGTGCACTAGCCTAAATAACATGTCAGGATTATGTACGCATATCCTGAGTGATGTATTGTATAATTACCGCCTGCGTGTAAGATATGTATGAGCAGTCCTTCTCCGTACGCAAACGATGTCTATTTCAAAAATCCTGGAGTGTCCTTTTTGGTTTTGTTTGTTCTTGCACATTTGTTGATTTTGCGACTCAGTTTCTTTTCTTATGAGTTTTGCAAAATGTATCCCTAGAGTGAAAAATGTCTCGTCCTTGGACGCGCTCCATGCCAACTCCGCCAGAGGAAAATTATGATACACAACCCAGCAACAAGTTCACACAGGGACAGTCAAGCCAACAGGGCAGTGAATCGGCACTTTCTCAAATGTGTCGCCTTTATGAGCAGAGTCAGCAACAACATCGGGAAATGATGAACCAAGTCATCAACATGGGAAATCACCATGGACAGTATCAGCAGCATTCCAAGTTATCTGAGCTACAGAAGACACGTCCCCAAACATTTTCTCATACTGACAAGCCTCTTGAAGCCGAGGATTGGCTTCGAGATATGGAAAGAAAATTAATTATTGCACAATGTTCAGACCTCGAGAAAGTACTATATGCTCCGCACTATCTCACAGGAGCAGCTGCATCATGGTGGGAGAATTTTCTGCACATGCACCCCAACGAAAATGATATAACCTGGGATGATTTCAAGGAAGGTTTCTGTGGTGCACACATTCCTAAGAGTATTATGAAAATCGAGAAGAGAGAGTTCGATGACCTCAAACAAAGGAACATGACAGTGTCAGAATACAATGGTCAATTTACTCTATTGTCTCGCTACGCCAATGAAGAACGTATGACTGAAAGCAAGAAGATGGAGAAATTCCTTGACGGTCTGGCGCCCGCGCTTAAATGCCAACTGGTCGTGCACACTTTTCCAGATTTTAAGACACTAGTGGACAAAGCCATTACTCTGGAAAATGAGAGACGTAGCTTGGAGGATTTCCGCAAGCAAAAAAGAGACCAGACTACTCTTGTGCGCAACCACCGAAGCAAGACAGATTTTCAGAAAGGTGGGACACACAAACCTACGACAAACGTCTCACGACCAGTCAAGAATTTCCATGCCAGAGACAAGGAGTTCACATATCGCCCAGGCGTCACCTGCTACGCTTGTGGAGAAGAAGGGCACTATGCCAAACAGTGCCCCAAGCCGAGGAACTCGACCCCGAAGCCAAACAACGGTGGAAATAATTCAGCGCCCAAGCGCAACAATTTCAACCCCAACAACAACCACAGGAAGGGTCATCTGAACCACGTGACCAAAGAAGAAGCACAGAATGCTCCGGATATCGTACTCGGTACGTTTCCTGTCAACACAATACCTGCCATGGTTTTGTTTGATTCTGGAGCTTCTCACTCATTCATCTCGAAAAGTTTTGCTTTGCAAAATAATTTTTCGATGTTCCCCTTGGAAAAATCCATGATCATCAAGTCCCCTGGGATTGAGCAAGTTACTCAGAGTTACTGTCAAGATGTGGTTATTGAGTTCGAAGGATTGGAGTTTCACGCCAATCTTATTGTATTGGAAAATAAAGGACTGGATGTCATCCTAGGGATGGATTGGTTAACCACCAACAAAGGTTTTATTGACTGTTTCAACCGGACCGTAATTCTCACACACCACCACGGGAAGACAATAAGAGTGTTAGCCAAAGAAAGAAAAATACCCCGGCAACCAAGATTGAATAAGGTGGACGTTTCTAAGCTAAACAAGGTTCCAGTAGTGTGTGAATTTCCAGACGTATTCCCCGAAGAACTACCAGGCATGCCACCAGACCGAGAGATAGAATTCAGCATTGAGCTAGCACCAGGAACCACCCCCATATACAAGAAACCATACAGAATGGCACCATCCGAGTTGATTGAGTTGAAGAAACAAATAAAGGAATTGCTGGACAAGGGATACATTCGAGCCAGCTCCTCACCTTGGGGATCACCAATTTTATTTGCCAAAAAGAAGGATGGAACACTGAGATTGTGTATCGATTATCGAGCACTTAACATGGTCACAGTCAAGAACAAATACCCGATGCCATGGATAAATGATTTATTTGATCAGCTCGCTCAGGCCAAGGTATTCTCAAAGATTGACTTAAGGTCAGGATACCATCAATTAAAAGTGCGAACAGAAGATATCCCCAAAACAGCCTTCACCTCCAGATATGGACTATATGAGTTCACAGTTATGCCTTTTAAATTAACGAACGCCCCCGCATATTTTGTTCACCTTATGAACAAAGTATTTATGAAGTTTATGGACAAGTTCGTTGTGGTATTCATCGACGATATTCTGGTATACTCCAAGACACTAGAAGAGCACGCGGAACATCTCAGGATTGTGCTAGGAGAACTCAGGAAACACCAATTGTATGCCAAGTTCAGCAAGTGCGAATTTTGGCTAAGACAAGTAGGTTTTCTAGGCCACGTGCTGACCCAAGACGGTATCGCAGTGGACCCGGAGAAAGTCAGGGCCATACTTGGCTGGAGGTCACCAGCCAGCGTAACAGACATACGAAGTTTCTTGGGAATGGCAGGATATTACCGCAGATTTATTGAAGGATTCTCCACCCTAGCCAAGCCAATGACGCAGTTACTCAAGAAGGACAAGAAGTTTGAATGGACAGAAGCCTGCGAGAAAAGTTTCCAAGAGCTAAAACGGAAATTAACAACAGCACCGGTATTAATTGTGCCAGACATACACAAGAATTTTGAAGTGTATTGTGATGCATCCCGAATAGGCCTCGGGTGCGTGTTGATGCAAGAAGGCAAGGTTGTCGCATACGCTTCAAGGCAACTTCACAAGCATGAGGAAAATTACCCCACTCATGACTTAGAAATGGCAGCGGTCATTCATGCACTCAAGGAATGGAGGCATTTCTTACTTGGAAATCGATGTGAAATATACACGGACCATAAAAGTCTCAAATATATTTTCACACAGCCAGAACTAAACTTACGACAACGATGCTGGTTGGAATTGGTAAAGGATTATGATGTTGGTATCCACTATCATCCAGGAAAAGCAAATGTAGTGGCCGATGCTCTTAGTCGGAACCCCAGCTCCGACGAAAACAGCCTGCAAAGCTTGAGACCGGAATTCCAACAAGAATTTGCCAAACTCAACTTGTTAATGATCGCGGAAGGCACCATATCAAACTTGGAAATACAGCCCGACCTTGTGGAGAGAATTAAAGAAGCTCAGCCTGGTCACCCCAGCATCGAAGGAATTAAAAGAAAGGTGAGTATGGGCAAGGCCTTGGAGTTCGTCATAGACGATGGAGGAATATTATGGTACGGAGACAGACTCTGCGTGCCAAATATAGAGGACCTCAAACAACAAATTCTAGCTGAAGCCCACACCGCCCCATATTCAATCCACCCTGGAGGAACCAAAATGTATAAGGATATTCAGGAAAGATTTTGGTGGCACGGTATGAAGAGGGACATAGCCACATTCGTTGCATGTTGTGATTCTTGTCAACGCATAAAAGTTGAGCATCAAAGACCAGCCGGACTACTGCAACCAAACAAGATACCTGAGTGGAAATGGGATGAAATAGGGATGGATTTCATTGTCGGACTACCTCGGTCACGACACGGGAATGATGCCATATGGGCCATCACCGATAGATTAACCAAGGTGGCACATTTCATTCCATTGAAGACAACCTACAACACTCAGAGGCTTGCCAGGATTTACCTCTCCCGTATAGTTCGTCTGCATGGAGTCCCGAAGACTATAATATTCAACAGAGGCACTCAGTTCGTCTCGAGATTCTGGGATCATTTACAACAGGCTCTAGGAACTCAACTGACCTTCAGTACAGCCTACCATCCCCAGACTGATGGATAGACTGAACGCGTAAACCAAATTTTAGAAGACATGCTGAGAGCATGTGTCCTCACCTATGGAACCAGTTGGGAAGAAAGCCTGCCATATGCCGAGTTCGCATACAACAACAGTTACCAGGCCAGCCTGCAAATGGCACCTTTTGAAGCCCTATACGGACGAAGATGTCGTACCCCGCTAAATTGGTCAGAGACCGGAGACAGCCGCATCTTCGGCCCAGACATGCTCAAAGAGGCCGAGGAAAGGTCAAGCTAATCAGAGATCGACTCAAGACCGCTCAAAGCCGACAGAAGAGTTATTACGATCAGAAACATCGTGGGGTCAGCTTCGAACCCGGTGAGTTCGTGTACCTAAGAGTATCCCCTATGAGGGGATTGCAATGATTCAAGATTAAAGGAAAGCTAGCGCCAAGATTCATCGGACCATTCTGTATAGTGGCACGAAGAGGCACCGTAGCCTACCAGCTAGACTTACCCGAAGAATTATCCGATGTCCACGACGTGTTCCACGTTTCGCAATTAAGGAAGTGCGTAAGCAACCCAGAGAAACAAGTATCCCATGAGAACATTGACGTACAGCCAGACCTCACCTATCGGGAACGTCCAGTAAAAATATTAGAGTAGTCTGAAAGGAGGACCCGACAGAAAACCATCAAGTTTTTCAAAGTTCAGTGGAGCAATCACACCGAAAGTGAAGCAACTTGGGAAAGAGAGGATTTTCTTCGGACAGAGCAACCACACTTATTTAAGGATCAGCTGAAATCTCGAGGACGAGATTTTTCCTAAGGGGGTAGGTGTTGTGACACTCCAAAATTTTTATTTAGTTTTTCAGCAAAAACTTTGTTGGTTTTTGAAAAGAGGCCATTTAAAATTTTTCCAGAAAACCTTCCTCTTAAAAAACTTCTTTGGCAAGGATTTTTATTTTTGTATCTTCTTCAAACTATGGTGTTTGATCATTTAAAACTCTTTCTCTGATGGTTCCCTTCTCAAAGTATATTTTTGGAAATTTTACTTTTTCTTATAAAAAAAACTCTATGAATTTTGAGGTTTTTCTTATCTTGAAAACCACCCATGGTTTTACCATGTCTCCTATAGTAAATCTTCTCAAAATCCTTCCCTCCACCTTTGAACAATCTAAATTCTCTATCTCAACAAGTCCAAACAAGTTTTGGATTTTATTTCAATTATTTTTTATCTCTCAAATCATTTCTGCCAATTATTTTGAGCCTGAGTGATTTTCAAAGCAAGTACCCTAATGCCTTTGATCCTTGAGCCCAAACCAACTCCCCTGGATAGTCCTTAGTACCCACAACCTAGAACCATCTTGATCCACTCTTCTTCTTTTCAAATTTTTCAAACTTCACTCACTGCAAGTTTGGACCAGATTTGACAAATTTGGTCAAATTCATATCTACACTTCTCCAAAAATTCCACAAAAATTCAGGCAGTCTCCTAGTGCAATGAGAGGACACTCCACCAAAAATCAGCTCAAGGAAAAATCCCTACATGCCAGAATCATTCTGTCGAACACCTGGTCGGCATTGTTACTTTGCACTTTCAGTAAAATTCAGAAAGTTCAGAGTTTCAGTGTCGATCTTCGTTAGAAATTCAGTCACATGCTCACAGTGCACTTGGCACGTTGCTCACGGCCTAGCCTGCTTGTCCAGAGCCCCACGCGCGCGCTTGGCGCCTTCCTGGCGTCGGTGGCGCCCTGGGCTGCCTGCGCCGGCGTGCTTTGCGATGACAGAAGCACCGTAACGGCCGGCAGGGGGCAACACCGTGGCAGAACGCCGTTCGGCGCTGCCCAACCCTCCTGGTAGCTCCGCGTGGCCTCATGCACGCCAGCGTACCCCGCAGCACCGTGGCCGTGGCCCGGCAAGCACAGGGCACGCTCTCTGTCGCCGATGGGCCCGCGCCGCCCCGTTCCGTCGGAACCCACTCAAGCTCCTAATCCAAGTCCGCTTAGCGTCTGAATGGGACCAGTAGACCTCCACGATGACGACCAACTCCCTAATCTCCCCGTCCAGCCACTGCGCCGCCGTAATCCACCACCGGACTTATCCGTCCATGGCCACCGCCTCGGATCGCCTATAAAAGGGAACCCCAAGCTCACCCTCGAGCACGCACCACCACTGCATGTCACCAACGCCCCGCAAGGCCACTAGGAGGACCTCGAGGAGGTCTCCTCCCCCGACTCCGGCCGCCCCGTTCCGCCTCGGCCTCTGTCTCAATTCACTACGGTGAGGCCATCCCCGGCGCCCAAACCTCGTCAGTAGCCTCCTCGAGCAACCAGAGAGCTAACCCCCACTTCAATTCGATCCTTGCGGCCCTCCTCGGCGAGCTCCATCAACGCCCGAACCACCGTCCGCCGGAGCAAGGGCCGCCGTCGACGTGGTGCCGCCGGCGACCACCACCACCTCCCACAGACGCGGAATGGCGCCCTGAACATGGAGGTACTCTCCGATCTCCCTGCCTCGCCGTGGATCGCCGCCGGCGACCACCGCGGCTCTTGGGCACCGTCGAGCTCTGCCGCCTCTTTTAAAAATTCAAACCTGACAGGCGGGACCCGCCTGTCAACCTCTCTGTGGTCGGTGTACTAGAGTAGGGGTACCCTAGTACCCCGAACTTGTGCACGGGCAGTCGCAGCATCCCGGGGCAAGGCTTGCCGGGTGACCGCCAAGATCCTCCGCGGCTACTTTGAAGACCATTCAAGAACAAAGTACTTAAACCAAGGCCCCGGCAAGAGGAGCTTGCCGGGAAGGCCAACCAAGGCCCCGGCGAGAGAAGCTTGCCGGGAAGGAGACAAGACCCCGGCAAGAGGAGCTTGCCGGGAAGGCCAACCAAGGCATACCGAGAAGACTTGTCGTGACGCGCCGCGCGTCCCGGCAAGGCCCGGCGAGCGACAAGCCCCTGAACACAACAAGACGATGACCGCGGCAAGGAGCTTGCCGCGGGAAACCCCCACTTCGTGCCCGCACTCCAGCACACCTGCCAACGTGTCGCTCTGGAACCCTCCCAAGCACACGTGGCAGGAGGCCGTGCAGCTAGGGGTGCAAGGTGGCAAGCAGGCGCTGACAAGATCACCATCGTGGCGAACGATGGTGCCCCTAACGGTCCTTTTCTGCACTGTTCGGGCGACTCAGACGGGCATTTGATGCCCTTGTCCCCTGCCGTCAGAGTTAGGTAGGGTACACTATACAAGCAACTGTACCAACTACCTTGCTTTTTACGTTTTTACCCTCCTCTGTGTTGCCACCTGTCGGTGACCCCTTCAGCGTATAAAAGGAGGCCCATGCACAACGTAGAGGGGGTTCGGACGTTTTGGTTCGGCTCATTCGAAACATCAGGAACACTCTCACGCTCGGTCGGGCAGCGTCCATTGCTCCTTAGCAAGAATTCAATACACACAAACAAGCAGCAGTAGGGTTTTACGCATCCGTGCGGCCCGAAGCTGGGTAAAACCGCTCGTGTGCTTCGCCTCGATCTGCTCTTCGTGCGATCTCCGCCCCCCACCGAACCGAAAGGGGCCCGGTCCCCATAGGTGTTCGTGGGTCAGCTTCCCCCGACATCATTGGCGCGCCAGGTAGGGGGCGTCGAGATTGTGAGAACCTGATCCGGCGTTCACACAAGCTAGATCTCCATTCTCTTCATCAACATGCCACCGAAGAAGAAGACTTCAGCATCAGCCGCTCCGTCCACGTCACTTCCGCCACCGTTGGAGCAAACGGGTGGTGGAATGGACGCCGGCGGAAGAATGGGCTTTGACGAGGAAGCTCATGATGCTGCCAGGTCCAAGAACAAGGCTGCGCAAGCCTCGGCGACAGTGGATGTTCCGCGCCACTCTCAGGAGGCGCAAGATCAACAGCGCCCTGGCGCTCGCAGTGCCATGCGCATGATAGACCAAGGCCAAGCTGGTGGATCTCGGGGCGCTCAAGACCAGCATGCACGCCAGCATGCTGGCACGAGCGGGGCACGGTCGCCTGGGCGGGATACTGCTCCTTCTAACGTAGTTAGAAGTTTGAGCACGTCCCGCTCCTCGCGCCGTCCGCCACTGCCACCTACCACTCCAGCAGAAGCTTTGGCACGAGCGCAACTTCTCCTAGATTACCCTCCGACGTCGGACAAGATCGACGAATGGAGGGCCACCATTCAGAGCCTCATCGGCTACGCCAACGGCGACACTCCACGGCGGCCGAGCGCGTCACCGCCACGGCAGGGTTGCCGGACGCGAGCCGGTGGCAACGAAACGGGCGGAGGTGCAACTACCATGCAATCACCGCCCAGAAGGCCAAGATCGCCGACTCGCCGGATCCACCTCGATAGCGACTCCACTGCATCGTCGGATCCACGAGCTCGTCGCGATCAACGCCAAGTCCTTCATGATCGACAGCAAGAAGACGCTCGAACCCGCATCGAGCGCCGAAGAGAAGCGCGACGTCAGTCCGACAAGCGCGCTGGGCCCTCTGTTGACATGCATGTGCCAGGGGAACCAGGCGATCTACCGTACGCGGTAGGTTGTCCTGCGTTCACTCTTGAGCTGCGGCAAGTCCAGTGGCCCAGTACAAAGAACTTCAAGCCAGATGTATCGGAGAAGTACGACGGCAAGACGCATCCGTCAGAATTCCTCAGCATCTATACCATTGCGGTACAAGCTGCCGGGGGACGAGATGACAAGATCCTTGCCAACTACTTCCCGCTGGTGCTCAAGCCAAACGTCAGATCCTGGCTCATGCACTTGCCGGACAACTCCATATCCTCTTGGGCTGATCTGTGCCATCAGTTTGTCGGCGCCTTCACCGGCGGACACAAGCCTCATGGCCAGGAGAGTGATCTTCATTTGCTTGCCCAGAAGGAAGGAGAGCCCCTGCGCAAGTACATTCAGAGATTTAGCAGCGTGCAGCACAACATCCCAGACGTCCACCCCGCCGCGGTGATCAGCGCGTTCCACCAGAATGTGCGAAACCGTAGGATGCGGGAGGAAATGGTGATGTGCAAAATCAGGGACGTCAGTGAGTTATATGCACTGGCCGACAAGTGTGCACGCGCTGAAGAAGGGAGGAGACTCCCCGGAGAAAATACAGGAGCAGGAGGATCCGACAGTGAGGATGCCGCCCCGACAAGGAAAGGCCGGCGGCGGAACAACAGAAGGAAAAAGGGCAAGGAAGTGCTAGCTATCGAGCAGACCGGCAACGGAGGTGGCGCCAAGGAAGCTAAAGCTGGTGGCTCCAACAAGGAGGCCCAGCCTGTGGCGGCCGCCGACAAGCAGGACAGCTCCGGCAAGCAGTATTGTAAGATTCACCGCACCAAGGGTCACGATCTCCAGAACTGCAAGAAAGTCGAACAGCTTGTTGAGCAACAGAAAGCTGAGTACGAGCGGCGTGACAAGGAGAAGGCCCGGGAAGGAGCTGGTGGATCCGGCAAGAAACGTCCCGGCCGAGGAGGACGCCGCGGCAAGGCCAAGCAGCGGCAAGGAGACAGACCTCCCCGCGGCCGCGACAAGGATGAAGATGACGACGACGACGAAGACATGGATGATGACGAGGCCGACGAGCAGGAATTTCAGAAAGCCACAGAGGTCCTGTGCGTTGACGGTGGCGCCTCTCTGCATACTTCGCACCACCAACTCAAGCAATGGATGCGGGAAGTGAATGCAGCAGAGCCATCCATAGAGTCACACAAGCCTCTGAAATGGTCCAGCACGCCTATCATCTTTGATATTGAGGACCACCCTGATCGCATAACCGCGGTCGGGTGCTTGCCGCAACCTCAAGGTCACAAAGATGCTAGTTGACGGCGGGGCCGGCTTGAATCTGATCTCCTCCACGGTGCTCCAGAAACTCCAAATCCCTGACAGCGAGCTCGAAGAGACCGGTACATTTCAAGGAATTAACCCGGGAAGGAGCAAGCCAAAGGGAAAGCTCACGTTGCCGGTAACATTTGGCAGTGAGCTGAACTTCAAGACTAAGAGGGTCACGTTCGACGTTGCCGACTTTCCATTACCTTACAATGGGATCCTTGGCCGTCCGGCACTCGCCAAGTTCATGGCAGCATCTCACTATGCGTACAACATACTGAAAATGCTAGGCCCAATAAGTGTCATCTCTGTCCCTGGCGACAAGAAGGATGCTCTTATCTATGCCGACAAGATCTACCGGGAAGCAGCAGCCGCAGCAGAACACCTGACCCTTGCCGCTGGAACTCCCGGGGGGAAGAAGAAGACCAAGTCCGGCAAGAGCTCTGATGCCCACTCCGGCAAGCGCACCTCTTCAGAGTGCTGCGCTACCGTCGAGGACGCACCATCGAGCTCCACCGGCAAGTGCAAGAAGGCGATGGCAGCTCCACCTGCGACTAAGAAAGTGTCCGCCAAGGAGGATGGCGCTGGTGGTACCTTCACCATCAGCACCACTCTTGACCCCAAATAGGAAAGCGCGCTCGTTGCTTTCCTGCGGGCGAATGTCGACGTGTTTGCATGGCAACCGTCTGATATCCCCGGTGTTCCCAGGAAAGTAATTGAGCACCACCTTGCCGTCTGTCCTCATGCGCGGCCCGTCAAGCAGAAAGTCAGGAAGCAGGCAGTGGAGCGCCAAGAATTCATAGCAGAAGAAATCAAGAAGTTGGAAGCAGCAGGCCTTGTCAGAGGAGTACTCCATCCCACGTGGTTGGCCAATCCAGTTGTTGTGCGCAAGGCTATCGGGAAATGGAGACTCTGATACCATCAGATCTTCATGGCAGAAGAAGATGAAGAGAAAACTGCATTTATCACCCCGTGTGGCACGTACTGCTTTGTACGGATGCCTTTTGGGTTGAAGAATGCTGGTTCAACGTTCATAAGGGTAGTCCACCATGCTTTTGAGCTGCAGATGCACAGAAATGTGGAAGCCTACATGGATGACATAGTGGTCAAGAGCAAGGACAGGGCGACCCTAATTCAAGATTTAGATGAGACATTTGCAAATCTGCGCAAGATCAACCTCAAGCTCAACCCCGAGAAGTGCGTGTTTGGAGTCCCTTCCGGCAAGCTTCTCGGGTTCTTCGTGTCTCAGCGGGGAATTGAAGCCAATCCCGACAAGATCAAGGCCATTGAGCAGATCGAAGCACCAAAGCGCGTCAAGGATGTACGAAGGCTTGCCGGTTGCGTGGCTGCTCTCAGCAGGTTTATCTCTAGATCTGCTGAACGCGCCCTGCCATTTTTCAAAATTTTGAAGAAGGCAGGTCCAATGAAATGGACTCCGGAGGCGGAGGCTGCGCTGCAGGACTTGAAAAGATACCTGTCCTCCGCTCCAACACTTGTCGCACCTAAGCCGCAAGAGAAGTTGCTGCTGTATATAGCGGCAACCAATCAAGTGGTTAGTGCTGTGTTAGTGGCAGAGAGGGAGGCAGATGATGAGCCGGCAACCATGGCAGATGCATCCAGCGACAAGCAGGGGGCTTCGCCGACAAGCTTTGGTCCCGACAAACATGAGTTTGTGCAGGAGCATGATAAGATGCCAAGGAGAATGGTGCAGCGCCCAGTTTACTTTGTCAGTTCCCTTCTGCAAGAGGCTAGATCAAGGTACTCTGGTGTGCAGAAGCTGCTTTTCGGCCTCCTCATGGCCTCGAGAAAGCTGCACCATTACTTCCAAGCACATGAGATCACAATCGTCACTCGTTTTCCGCTGAAAAGGATACTGCAAAATCCAGAAGCAACAGGCAGGATTGTCGAGTGGGCGCTGGAACTGTCAAGCTTTGGCCTCAAGTTTGAGAGCACCTCAACTATCCAAAGCAGAGCATTGGCAGAGTTCATAGCAGAGTGGACGCCAACCCCAGATGAAGAAATTCCAGATACAAGCATCCCCATCAAAGAAGCAAGCAAAGAGTGGCTGATGTACTTTGATGGTGCCTTCTCGCTACAAGGTGCCGGTGCAGGAGTGCTGCTTATCGCACCCACCGGAGAGCACCTTAAGTACATAGTCCAGATGCACTTTCCCAAGGAGCAAGCAACCAACAATACCGCAGAGTATGAAGGTTTGCTTGCCGGACTCAGAATCGCGGCAGACCTTGGGATCAACAAGCTTATTGTCAGGGGTGACTCACAGCTTGTCGTCCGCCAAGTAAACAAAAACTACCAAAGTCCGTTGATGGAAGAGTATGTAGATGAAGTGAGGAAACTAGAAGAGCACTTTGACGGCCTACAGATGGAACATATCCCAAGAGCTCAGAATGATATTGCTGATGGCTTGTCAAAGTGCGCCGCACTAAAGTTACCTGTGGAACCAGGGATCTTTGTGCTTAAGTTGACTCAACCATCCGTAGCACCATCAATTGGACAAAGCAAGAAAAGGAAGTTGGTTTCTGGTGACTACTTTCCAGCAGAGCTCCCCGAAGCCGCCGCCAAGAAAGTCCCCAAAATCAACACTGAGAATGCTGAGGGGCAGTATGCTCCGGCAAGCCTCATGGTTTGTTCCGTTGAAGCAGACGGTCCCAACAAGTTTTGCTCCGGCAAGCTTGCCGGGGAACACCAAGCTCCGGCAGGGCCGCAAGTCCTTGCCATAGAAGCAGATGTTCCCGCAGCAGCAGATGTGCCTTTAGTCCTTGTTGTCGAGCCACAAGCTCCAGCATGGGCGCAGCAGATTGTCCATTTCCTTCAGACAGGAGCACTTCCCGAAGAACAAGAAGAAGCGGAAAGAGTAGCCCGGCAGTCAAATATGTATCAGTTTGTCGATGGCATACTGTACAGAAGAAGACTCAACGGTGTGAAATTGAAGTGTATTCGCCGGGAAGATGCACAAAAGCTGTTGGCAGAGATACACAGAGGCATATGTGGCCACCACATTGGCGCAAGAGCACTTGCCGGCAAAGCTTTCCGGCAAGGTTTCTTTTGGCCGACAGCCCTCCAGGATGCAACTGCACAAGTAACCAAGTGTGAAGCGTGCCAGTTCCACTCCAAACAGATACACCAGCCAGTCCAAGCTCTCCAGACGATCCCTTTATCCTGGCCATTTTCGGTCTGGGGGCTCGATATCCTCGGCCCCTTCCCCCGAGCTGTCGGGGGCTTTGAGTACTTGTACGTCGCAATCGACAAGTTCACAAAGTGGCCGGAAGTACAGCCAGTGAGGAAGGTGACAGCATAGTCAGCAGTCAAGTTCTTTAGGTCGATTGTTTGCCGTTTCGGGATCCCTAACAAGATCATCACCGACAACGGCACACAATTTACGAGCCGCACCTTCATGCAGTACGTCCAAGACCTTGGCGCCAAGGTCTGCTTTGCTTCTGTTGCTCATCCGAGAAGCAACGGTCAAGCAGAGAGGGCAAATGCTGAAGTGCTGCGCGGGCTCAAGACCAGAACTTTCGACAGGCTGCACAAGTGCGGAAGGAACTGGATCGAGGAGCTGCTGGTGGTTCTTTGGTCGATCAGAACGACGCCAAATCGAACTACTGGCCAAACACCCTTTGCTCTAGTCTATGGAGCAGAGGCAGTTACCCCCACGGAACTCGTATACGGGTCACCTCGAGTGCTCGCCTATGATGAGCTCGAGCAAGAGTGGCTGCGGCAAGATGTGCTGCTCCTTGAGGAAGACCGTCTCCAGGCTGCTGTGCGAGCTGCTCGCTACCAGCAAGCTCTGCGTCGCTACCATAGCCGCAGAGTCAATGCCAGGAGTCTCAAGGAAGGCGACCTTGTTCTTCGGCGCGTTCAGTCGGCCAAGAATTCCGACAAGTTGACGCCGAAGTGGGAAGGCCCTTACCGGGTGAAGCGAGTCACAAGGCCTGGCGCTGTCCGCCTTGAGACCGAAGATGGCGCACCAGTGAGCAACTCCTGGAACATCGAGCATCTTCGTAAGTTTTACCCATAAGGCGCGGTTGTCGGACCCTGTCCGGCAACCACCCTTCTGTACAAGTCTTGCCGTTGTTGCATGTAATCCTTTGTACAGAGCCAGGCGCAGACCCTGAGCACCAGTAAATGAAGCGCTGACACCCCGGGGTTAGAGCATGCATTCTAGGTCGAGTCTCGTCCTTGGTTAGTGTTGATAGTGCCTAACATCAGCTAACCCCTAGCTTAGAGGTCGAGTGTCCGTCCCTTTGCTTTCCTTTCGTTCGCAGGGCTCACATATCCTGGCCAGACTGCTTGAGGACGGAAAGGAGAAGAAGGGCGCGCCGGCACCTGGGCCCCGACAAGCCAGTATTGCTAAGGGCTGCGAGTGCCAAGATTCGTCAACGGCAAGCCAGAGTTGCCGGGGGCTGCAATATCAGGTAAGTCTTTCATCCCTCATCATGCATCCTCTTATGGACTGGGGAATGCGAAACCGCGTTTCTTCCCGAAAACTGCCGTGCTCCCTCAACTCTAGGCCCTGGGGCTCGTTCCCGGGGCCAAGTTTGGTCGTAGTCGCTGCAGCAAAGGGATAGAACGAGGAGGCCGCACCCACCTCGTTCCCGCGTCCGTCAAAGGCGTGAGAAAGGTCGAGCGACGTGGGAAGGCGGCAGGGCCTGTTGCCGGGAGATGAAATGTCTGTCCGAGGGATACCAAGGATTTGCTCCTTGGCGTGGGTTCAACCCGCGAGACAAATAACCCGGCAAACATCCCCTTTTCATTAAAAAAACATCCCACTCAGGTACAGTCCATAGAGAATGAAAAACATGAAAGAGAGGATTACAAGTTTTAGATGCAGCTAAGGCCCGAGGGCTTACAAATTAAGAAGATAAGATGCCCGTAATCCCTTTCCTGTCCCTCTCTTCAGGAGGCGGGTCAAGGAGGCGAAAAAGGCAAAAGGAGCGCCTAGGCGAGCTACGGGCGCCAGAAGACACCAAGAGAACATCCCGGGGGCCGTCCGAAGGCTGGACGGCGATGGCGGCGCCGGAAGCAGGGCTCGAAGACGGGGCGGCAGGACGTCAGCATGCTGTCGAGGGCACCACGCCCTCGTACTCCGACCTGACGGCCTTGTTGCCAGCCCTCTTCCCCTTCCGCAGCCTCCCTACGCCAGCCGCCCAAGGAGACAACCCCGGGGAGTTCAAGGAGCCGGCGACACGGATGATGGGGTCGCCGGTGCCGTGCGAAGCGGCGCCCGACGCCTAATCGGACCCGCCATCCCGTCGCCCGCTACCCTCATCGTCGCTGTCGCTCTCCTCCTCGTCACTTTCGCTCGAGGGGGAGCCTTCACTATCGGAGGAGCTGTCCATGCAGCACTTCGCCCGAGTGCCGAAGCACCCGAAGACCTTGACGGAGAGGAGATCGCCCTCCATCAACTTAAAATGGAGGGTAAACCCCTCCATCAGGCTGTGGATACGGGCGAACGTCTTCCACCCTCGATCAAGATACATCACATTAGGGGCTGGGAATACAACGCGGACTCGCGTTCCGCTGATCCCACAGCCCCTCATGTGCAGTCTCAGTGTCTCGGGCGGGTCCAACTCCATCGCGCTTGCAAACGGAGCTGGAAGCCGGAGGCGACGACGAGGCGCCCGACGCAGCCTGACGAAGAACTCGCAAGGGTCGTCCCCTATATGGACCGCCGTGGGGGGAGGAACCGCCGGCGGAGGCGAAGCTGGCGCGCCGCCCTGTCCGCCTCTTCCCCGAGCGCCTCGACCTCGTCCTCGACCTCGTCCACGACCTCGCCCCCTCCCTCTTCCCCTTATGGCTGGATCTACCACCACGGGCGCGGGAGAGGGAGAGGTGTGATGTCTGGCAGCGACCCTCGCCGCCACTGATTAAGGGCCAGGGTTCCCTTTCTCCATGGCAAATGAGAGAAAGGGGAGCAGAAGCTAAAGAAAGGAGGAGATGAAAGAGTGCGGGCTTCTGTGCTCCCCTCCCGCTCTTTATAAAGGAGCAAGGTGGGGGCTCAGCTGCCCCGCTCAGCGAATCAAGGCACGGGAAGAGCAGGGAGTCGGGGCTGACCCGTTGCCTCTGCTCGCGTTTCCCGCTTCCACCGTCCGCGACCCCAAGTGCATGGGAGCCGCGTGGCGGAGATGCAGAACCGAGGCGACGAATGAGGCGGCCTCGCCCCACCCCGTGATCGTGGGGAGTGGGCGCCTCGAAAACCGTGCACCGGCCTCGTCTAGTAAATGCACCACGCCCCCATGCCTACCTCCGTTTAGGTAGGAGGGCGTGAACCGTCCCCTTCATCATGGCTTGACGCATGCTCGCGGGGCTTAGCCCCGCGCACGCCGCCCACGTCACCCACGACGCCGCGTTTGACGCGTGCTGTTTTGGGCGTGCGCGGTGGAAGCGGAGAGATATGCGGCGTAACCTAGGCCGCGCATGCCCGTGCACTGTTTTGGGCCTGGCTCAACAGCGCTCAGCACCGTGTCTGGCCCAGGCCCGGGGGCTCCTGTCGGTGTACTAGAGTAGGGGTACCCTAGTACCCCGAACTTGTGCATGGGCAGTCGCAGCATCCCGCGGCAAGGCTTGCCGGGTGACCGCCAAGATCCTCCGCGGCTACTTTGAAGACCATTCAAGAACAAAGTACTTAAACCAAGGCCCCGGCAAGAGGAGCTTGCCGGGAAGGCCAACCAAGGCCCCGGCGAGAGAAGCTTGCCGGGAAGGAGACAAGACCCCGGCAAGAGGAGCTTGCCGGGAAGGCCAACCAAGGCATACCGAGAAGACTTGCCGCGACGCGCCGCGCGTCTCAGCATGGCCCGGCGAGCGACAAGCTCCTGAACACGACAAGACGATGACCGCGGCAAGGAGCTTGCCGCGGGAAACCCCCACTTCGTGCCCGCGCTCCAGCACACCTGCCAACGTGTCGCTCTGGAACCCTCCCAAGCACACGTGGCAGGAGGCCGTGCAGCTAGGGGTGCAAGGTGGCAAGAAGGCGCTGACAAGATCACCATCGTGGCGAACGATGGCGCCCCTAACGGTCCTTTTCTGCACTGTTCAGCCGACTCAGACGGGCATTTGATGCCCTTGTCCCCTGCCGTCAGAGTTAGGTAGGGTACACTATACAAGAAACTGTACCAACTACCTTGCTTTTTACGTTTTTACCCTCCTCTGCGTTGCCACCTGTCGGTGACCCCTTCAGCGTATAAAAGGAGGCCCATGCGCAACGTAGAGGGGGTTCGGACGTTTTGGTTCGGCTCATTCGAAACATCAGGAACACAATCACGCTCGGTCGGGCAGCGTCCATCGCTCCTGAGCAAGAATTCAATACACACAAACAAGCAGTAGTAGGGTTTTACGCATCCGTGTGGCCCGAAGCTGGGTAAAACCGCTTGTGTGCTTCGCCTCGATCTGCTCTTCGTGCGATCTCCGCGCCCCACCGAACCGAAAGGGGCCCGGTCCCCATAGGTGTTCGTGGGTCAGTTTCCCCCGACATCTGTCCTTTCTAATCGAACCGTTTTCTGAAAGCGTCTTCTGCCAAATGCGTTTCCCCGCTGGGCCGGCGTATTCTTATTCGAATCTTTTTCTGTTTTTATAAGTTAGCCCCTAGGAACTTTCTGTTTCATTACAGATGAGTCCCTGGACTAAAATCCTTATAACTTTTTAACAGAAAAGTATTTTTGATTGATTCTTTTTGTGTTCTCCTTAAAATTTGGCTAGTTTTTTATTAGATTTATTTGAAAAATATTTGGAGAAATTTTTGTGCACCTCACGGTATTCACGATAGCGCGTATATTTTCTTTATGCCGTAGATACCGAAGGAGGTGACGGGACCGCGAACTTCACCGAGCTAGGCTCCGACTACTCTGAACCAGGCAAGCATGTTTGAACTTTTGATATGATGATTGTTTTGGCATGTTTGCATTAAGTAGTTTCATGGCATGTTGATGAGCATACCAACGAATGTCATGTTACATGCAACGATGAGGCAAGTGAGTTTCGAAAATCCATAAGTGGATGAATGTGAGTATGCATGGCCATGTGTTGGCATGAGGATGGGTAAGATGGCAGTGTTGTAGCATGCCAGTCTTATGCCAGACAATATGACTTCAGTGTCAACCCGTATCGGTCCTGTCTCTTCCATTTCTCCTTCCCTGTACTACCACATGTTTTCCGCAAGGAATATGGCTTAGTAAGTTGCAAACCGCTTTCTTGGTACACACCAAAAGGAGAGGTCGTGATGATGGTTCCATGGCCCTGGATTAAAGCCAGTCGTCCGGTCAGGGGGCATGGGTGTTTCCGGTTGGGACCGAGAGGGGGGCACCCCTTAGAGCGCGCATATATAAATTTGATCCCATGCTATTCGAGATTGTGATCTCCCCGTCTCAAAAGTTTTTCTTGGACGATGTCTAGGGTGATTCCTAACATTGAGAGGTAGGATGGGTGTGTACTGGTTAGCTGTGTTTTCTTCCGAAATACCGTAAACGGAACTAGTCCTTCGTGACTATGTAAATCCGTTGGCTGTGGGAAAAAAAATTCGTACAAACTCTGCAGAGTCATATATTCCTTTGAATCATCTATTCCATGTCCAAGTTCGGTATTATCTTGTCCTGACAAATGTCAGTTTTGATGACAGAGACTCCGGTGAATCACATGAGTGCTAAGTCCAGTTAAATGTTTATTCCTGTGGATGGACTAACCCGTTTATTTCCATGAGTTGAATATTGATTATGAGTGTTATTTACTTGTGAATAAAAGCCCTTTCTGTGATGTTGCTCAGACGTCCGACTGTGGCATTGTTATTATTTACTTTCAATAAAAGCCCTTTCTGTGATGTCTCTCAAACGTCCGACTATGGCATTGTTATATTTTACTTTCAATGAAAGCCCTTTCTGCGATGTCGCTCAGACGTCCGACTGTGGCATTTCTTTTAAAGCCCTTTATGTGGTGTCGCTCAGACGCCCGACTGTGGCATTTCTTTTAAAGCCCTTTATGTGGCGTCGCTCAGACGCCCGACTGTGGCAATTCTTTTAAAGCCCTTTATGTGGCGTTGCTCAGACGCCCGACTGTGGCATTTCTTTTAAAAGCCCTTTATGTGGTGTCGCCTAGACGCCCGACTGCGGTGTGCGTTATTTATTTATCTTCCTATCGAGGTGTCGCTTCAGACACCCGATTGGGTTTACAGTTATTTTTTTTGGGTTTCCGAGCGGACTACCGCCGACCCCTTTTTTTACCTGTCTCGTTTTTACGAATTAATGTGCCACTGTTAATATACTCATGATGCATCCATGCATGCACTTGTTATATCTTACGTCCGAACTGTCTTGCGAGTACTTTCAAAGTACTCACCTGGCTTGTTGATTTGGCCAGATGCTGACGAAGGCGATCTCATGGATGAAGAATTTGATAGCGAGTCCGACGCCTAGAGGAATCCCAGTCAGTCTCGTGCGACCCTGGATTTGGTCACTGTATTATATCCGCTTCCGCTACCAAATAAATTCATCGAGCCTCACCTCGACGCTCGATGAGATGCCAGTTTTAGAGTCATGTATCTCACTCCCCGCTGTGTTTTTCCACCGCCACCCTATCCTCGAGTCAGTAGTATGCCTCCACACCACTGTGTCATGTCCGCCATTATGTATAATTATTGGCGTGCTTGTAATAATTTGGTTGAGCAACCGTAGCTCGACCCTATAATATATTTTATGCTACTGGCTTATTGTATCAAGAATTTGTCTACCGGTAAGGAGGATTTTTCTCATACTGGACTCAAAAGATTGGATTCTCAATAAACATTTTTATTGGAAAACCGGTCGTGACAGCATAATGCCGATGAGCGTCGATCCCAGTTGTTGTTGCACTTGCTCTTGGACCATCTCCGGAATCCACGCCACCTGCGCCTTGAGTTCTTCAACCTCGCGTGACTGGCTTTCCGAGCTGGTCTTTTTCTCCTTTCGCCCACCAGCGGTATAGTATGACGACCATTTTGTGGACAAGCCTTTGCCGGCCACACGATCAGCTGACATTGGCTTACTGAGCTTATCCTTGTTTTTCATTACGTTCAACACCCTATTCAAAGGGGTGTCGAAAGGGGAGCTCTCAGACGACCCCGAGCTGATGCTTTCTTTGTCCTGCGGAAGGAACGTGAACCATTTAGAAATATTGGGGATTAATTAGAATGCAACCATATGGAGCTAATTACGCGAGGGTGTATTCCTTACCAGAACAAGCTCAAGCGCCTTGGTCTTCGGATCCGTGGTACGCTCCTTTGTTACCGGGTCCTCCTTGTACCGGGCCGTGAGAAAGTTCCTGGTCTGCTTGTCACGGTATTTCTTGAAGCGGGGCGGTAGGCCTTGCTCGACACGCTTCGCGTCCTCCTTGTCCCATATAGGCTCCGCCACTCTGTAACCACCGGGACCGAGTTGGTGGACCCCTATGTTCAACTGCCGCATTTCTTTCCCCCACTGACTTGATTCGGAGGTTGTGGGGCTCTTGCACTTGATCTTGAACTCCTTGTAGTCATCTTCGCTAATCAAAGGATATTTCGCCTTGATCTTCTCATAACTATCACCTTTGTCAATCATTGCCTTCACCGTGCTTTTCCAAGTAGACAGGGCCGTGCTCATCCTCGTGAGAGCGGCACTGTTCACTTTATTCCCCGAGAGGTGTGTGTTTGCGAACTCAGCGGGGAACTTGTATCGTTCGTGCAGCTTCGTGAAGAGGAGGCTGCGCAAATTCCCTCGGTCCTTATGCCTTAGGTTCTCGGTGTTGATCGAGGAGGTGCTCCGAAGAATGCACCCGAGCTGAACCGAGTACCCCTTGACTACGTGTTTGGGCGCCGTCGGATGCCCGTCGGAGTTCACTTCAGTAAATTCCTCCCTGACGGTGCCAAGCACGTTCAGGCACCGGACCTTCCGTTGCCTCTTCGGTTGGCTGCCATCTGTGCATGCGCCGGCATCATCAGCGGTGGCATCCGCGGCGCCATCATCAGTGGTGTCATCCCCGACGCCACTAGGGGTTGTGTAGTCAGGATCGGTGTCTTCCGCGGCGTCCTCATAGCGGTGAGGTTCTTCCTCCAACTCCTAGGATAGCTCCCAGAACTGCTTGCCACCCGAACCGCCGGTCTCATCGTTGTGGGCCATGTTTCGCTCTAAATAGGAAAAAAGTTTGGTCAAAAAGTTGGTTATTGTCAAGGAACAAGATCATGGTCTCATCATTTAGGGTTTGTCAACACCGAGGCATCCTAAAAGCTAAGCTTTTATCATTTAGGGTTTTTCGACGCCGAGGCACCCTAAAAGACTAAGCGTACATCATTTAGGTTCTCATCGACACCGAGGGACCCTATCGAAGCCAAGTTAAGTTTTCATCATTTAGGGTTTATCGATGCCGAGGCACCCTAGGTTGGGCCTAATCACTTGGCACTAATCACTTGGCTCTATTGCCACCTATGTTGGGTTTATCATCTGGGGTTTATCGATGCTAAGGAGAATTCTAAGTTGGGCCTAATCACTTGGCTCTATTGCCACCTATGGTTTAATGCAGCAAGAATGGCGGGGCAGTTGATCCTACTTAACTAAGTACTAAGATACCCCGGCCCATGCATTAGTCGCAAGTACCCCATATGTCCTATTTTTAGCAAAGTCATGCTAAAATTCACGAAAAATTTCAGCATGACCTTTGCTGAAAATAGGACATATGGAGTACCCGAATTTGCCGGAGCGGAAGTTAATCGACATTCCGGAAAACTCAAGGGCCTCTCGGGGTACCTGCAAATTCATCACGACACAATGGTCGAAGACAATACCCAGCCACAAACCATATGGTCCTCTGCTTTCATATGGAAAAAAATCAGCTCAACTTACGTGAGCTTCAATTCCAGATATAATAGGTCACCCAACAAAAAATCATCAATAGTATGATCAATTTTGAATCAATAGACATACTTCTCAAAAGAGGCATGATCAAATTCTGGTGCCCTTGACTTACTAGTATTTATCTCTTATGACTGGTGAATGTGCATTGAGTCCAGAAGCAAAGACTCTACAGTGAAATGAAAAAAACCTTGGAAATATATTTATGATAACTCTAAATGGATCAGAAGGTGGAGATGCACTTGTAAAAAAAGGTATGCATTTGCAGCAGCTTTGTTCTGATTATGACACCATTCTATTAAGAAGGCAAAATAACATTATCATCCCAATTCATGGTTGAAGTTGAAGACCCTAAGCTTTAAAATGCCAAGTCTCACTTACGCATGTTAACTTATTTACCAGTTCAGAACTATCACCAGAAAATAGTAAATCCACATTGACCACATAATATTATTTTGCAACCACTCAGTTTGTCCTTGACTGGGACACTTGAATCACAAAACAACTAATGCAGAGATAGGTCTACTTTGGTTCTGACAGATCACATCCTGGTGCATATGTGGGGTTTTTTACTTAGAAAATACAAAACTTCTATTATTGTTTTTATTTTTAACCAGAGCCTAACCACCTCTATAGTTTACAAACTAATTCAGATAATCACTAGTCGTCAACCCGTGCATCCGCACGGGCCATTTATAGAAATATTTAGTATATCATTTATTTGAAATTTGATAATAATATATAATTTCATTGGATAAGATACAACTAATGTGTAATATATATATCAGTACCACCACCATTGGTTACCATCATATCAGAATTTTAAGAATATATTGTTTCATTTACAAATAGTACAAATTTAAATATAGAACCTGGGAAGGCAACTAATTTTCATAAGCATGCATCTTTTTTATATTGTGTACATAAAAATGATTAAGATATTTTAGAAATATTAAATTGAATCTAGCAAGCATAAAACGCATATGATATCTCTACAAATTTAAGAGCCATATGGAAAATATTAAACAACCATCTGTACATATATACCTCACGCTAACCCTGTGGCAAGTTGGTCTATCGGTATCGCTATATTAAAAATAGGAAATAAGGGTATATGGGGTGTTTTGCTTCTACCTTGTCGGATGTTCTATCCGAAGTAAGAACAACTTCACCATGAAAATGGCCATTTTATAATGTACAACTTTTAGTGTAACCCCACTATACACTAAAGCACAATGGGCTTCTTATGCAAGAATCGATATGAAATCTCAGCGACCATCTTATAATTTCCACCAAAGCAACCATGCTATCTATATCTTCATTCTTGGGATCTGCAACTTCTAACCTGGCAATAAAATGACTTTTGAGGAAGTTTCTCCAGTCGTTAACGTTAACTCCCAAATATATTAAATACATAATTGTGTTCTGTAGAAAAAAATAATGTTAGTACTGTTTCGATACCAAATACAGTTATGGGAACATATATAGCATTCAGAGGTTTACAAATAACCACAAACAAAACTGGACACTACTTCATAATTAATGAAGGCAGAAACTACAACATAATGTATTTAATCATGTCATTCTACCAAACAGGTAAATAACATGAGACCATGAGTTCTAGCATTTTCGTAAGATTATAACCACCTAGTTTTTTTGCGAATACTCATTATGTATTATCCAAGTGGAATCTCTGAAAGGCGGTACACGGTGCATCACAAAAGCAATGAGTCTATGTGCTTTTCATCCAAAAAAGTTGTGTGGCTCTGGCAGTTATCACTACAAAAATAATGATGTCCAGAAGACCGGTACAATTTTCTACAGTTCTCAAAACCTTTGCTACAAAATACAAACTTACAATAAACTTTTGTAGCATATATTCCCTGAATCTATCGCTAGCAGCCACTTACTTATCTTATCCCGGAGTCAGGTGAAATTATCACCAAATATTCAAATTGGTATACAGATGGGAAACATCACAGTGGATGCGGGTGTCATAAGATGCACACCACTTCATAAATTATGACCAAAGCTGGAACATATAGTGGCAGGAAAATGAACAGAGTGGGCGAAGATTAATCAGGCATGGAAAATTATTTTAGCCATGATCCCTGAGGATTAGAGCCTCCACAAGTCAGAGAAAATTAGTGTCTCCACTTATGTTGTCAATGCTTGTTGTATGTTTGGCTTAAGGGTTTTCCTTTTCAAATTCTGACTCTGTTTCTAAACAAAGTAGGCTTCTATCCTGTCTAGAATGTAATGAAGATATCTTGGATAAGCTGAGTGTTGTAATGAAGATGTCTTGGTGAGACTTGATATATGTCCAAAATTAGAAAAATCACAAGGTACTTTCTCTACCTAATAAACTCCATATGACCACATAAAACCCTGTTTAACACACCTATAAAGAGGAACAACCCCCCTAAGGAGCTAGAAAGCTATATGAAGCAAAATTATCAAGCATAGGCATACAAATTCAGTACTGTATGAAACAAAATAGGTACAACAAGTAGCTGCTAGAGTCATATGCTGAGAGTAGGTGTCAGCTTAAGACATTCTGAAATAGTAAATCACTAAAGGGCACTTGATTATGCACTTAGTAACAAGGTATATTGCATGATTCATAATTTTATAGGAGACTAATAGTAGAAATTTGATTGGGAGTGCTCCATTTCACTAGCGGCCCAATTGCTTTTATTAGTAGCATGTGCATCACTGCATCAGGACATTAACAGGTGCAACAACGAATGCATCGGATCCTTGCATTGCATAGTGGAATACTAACTTTACAATCTTTGTAAGCCTAAGCTCCCCTTTGTGTCATCAAATTCAGTGGTGTGAGCAAGCTACTCACACTGAGCCGAGTATGTGCCAACTGCCAACTACCGAGAGAGAGACTTTACAACCACTCGTACCACAAAACGAATGGACGCACACCCACGCACGCACCGCACGGGCGGTGCTAGGGTGCGGTGAGCGCGCCTGGGCGGGGCCAGGGCGCAGCCAGGGGCCGAGGGGAGCACGGCCACAGGGGGGCGGCAATCAGGAGCTGGGGCGCGGTGGTGCGACAGTCTACGGCGACGAAATTGAAGGGGGCCGGGGGGGAACCGGTGCAGCTCACCGAGAGGAAGACGATGGTGAGCTCATGCGGGGCCGGGGTTGACGAGGTGACGCGGATCGACGGTGAGGCCGCGGTGGCCGGAGGTGGAAGAAGACCTCGATTCGCACGATGCAGAGTCGTTGAGCTCAAACGGCTGGCCGTAGATGACGTAGAAGAGCACTGCAGAGCTCCTGGACTCCTTGGTGGGGTGCGGGGACGACAGTGGTCGCGGGGACGATACTGTGTCGACGGGGACGACCTAGTCGGTTGAAGCAGCGTGAGGGGAGGGGAAGTGGGGAGGTGCTAGGGTGTGGAGCGGGCGCGGGGGTCGTCGGAGTGGGCGTGGGGGAGCCGGAGCGGGTGTGGAGCGGGCGCGGGGGTCGTTGGAGCGGGCCGGGGGTCGTCGGAGCGGGCGCGGCGGGGGAGGGAAGGGGATCTGGCGAGGGAGAGGGAAGGGGGGATCGGGCGAAGGGGTATCCAGCTAGACACTATAGCAATGGCGCACCACCCTCTGGTGCGCCATTAGTAGTATTTTTTTCTGATAGCAATGGCGCACCCTCCTCTGGTGCGCCATTAGTAACTTTTTTTTTGTGACAGCAATGGTGCACCCTCCTCTGGTGCGCCATTAGTAACTTTTTTTTCATTATTTCTTGTTGCATCTAATAATTTGTTTTTTTATCAAATTTGTTATTTTCATGAGGACTAGAACAGAAGATATCATCAAATATCATCAATTTTTTTTGAAAATATCATCTAATTTGTTTTTTTATTTTAATTGAAAATATCATCAAATTTGTTATTTGAAGATATCATCAAATTTCTTATTTGAAAATATCATCAATTTGTTATTTAAAAATATCTTCAAAAAGTGGGGGAGGGTGCGGGTGTCGGCGGCGGCGATGGAGCGGGCCGGGGGAAGGTGCGGGGTGTCCGCGGCGGCGGTGGAGCGGGGGAGGGTGCGGTGGGTCGTCGGCAGCGGTGGAGCGGGGGAAGGTGCGGTGGGTCATCGGTGGCGATGGAGTGGGGGAGGGTGTGGGGGTCGTCAGCAGCGGTGGAGCGGGGTGAGGGTGCGGGGGGTGCTCGGTGGCGAGGGGGATCTGGCAAGGGGGATAGCTATCGAGAGTGAGGGGGATCGAGATCGAGTGTCCTCATGAATATTCAATATTTTTTTCATATTGAATATGAAAAAATATCATCAAATTTGAAAAAATATTCATGAATTCAAAAAGTTCCCATGAAATTTAAAAATATTCATGATATCAAAAAGTGCCCGAGAAATGAACGCTACAATTTAAATACAATAGATCTTAGCTAGCTATCTGTTCACAATCTTCTTGCCCTTCTTTTTCGCAAATGGGGTTCTTCTGTGGAACGGACGTCCTTTAGGTAGGGTGGTCCTGCTTCTTCTTGTGGTGTATGCTGCTACTTCATCGTCGTCGTCATGTTCGATCTTCGGGTCGCCGTACTTGCCAAAGTCTTGCTCATTGGCTACTCCATCCATTCCGATGATCTTCCTTTTGCCTCTCCTCCTGACAACACGACTGGGCTTTGACGGGTCGGTAATGAAGAAGCATTGGTCCACTTGTGAAGCCAATACCCATGGCTCATTTTTCGCGGTGACGTTTGCGCCCGCGGTCTTGGATTTGGCTTCGGGTATAACCATGGTGGTGAAATACCGGTCTTCTTTTAGGATGCTCTTGGCCCATCTAACACGGAACATCGGGACCTTCTCTCCAGCGTAGCTCAGCTCCCATATCTCCTTGATCCTTCTGTAGTATCTGTCCTTGTCGTTACCGGTGTAGGATTCCATCGTTACCCCGGAGTTCTGATAACCATCGCTCTTCATGTCCTTGTCCTCGGTGTAGAATGTGTAGCCGTTGATATCGTACGCCTCATAGGTCATCAGGTTGTGCTCGGCGCCCTGTGACAAGGCGAATATGAGTTGTTCTTCCACGAAAGAATCCTCATGTAAAGGGTACGACAGAAGCTTCTGCTTGAACCAACGTGTGAAACATGAGTTGTGCTCTTTGATTATATCTCCGTCTGTCCTCTGTTGGCCTCGGTCATTGTACGTCTTCTCAATAAAGGTTTTGTGCTCTACCACCCAAGGATCGACCACGTCTATGTGTTGTAGCGCGACTAGGTTTGCTCTTTCAAAGTTAGTGAGTCGACCCTTGAAGTCGACATGCATTTCACAGCGACCCTCACGGTGACCCCATCTAGCGAGCCTGCCGAGGTGCCTGTTGACGGGCAGACCAACAGGGTTCTCGATGCCTAGATAATTCGTGCAGTAGGAGATGCACTCTTCGGTCAGAAAGCCCCTGGCTATACTTCCCTCTGGACGTGACATGTTGCGAATGTATCCTTTGATGTCACCATTCATCCTTTCGAATGGCATCATGCTCTGCAGGAACGTCGGCCCGAGTTGGATGATATCCTCCACGATATGGACCAGCAGATGCACCATAACGTCGAAGAATGCGGGCGGGAAGTACATCTCAAGCTCGCATAGTATCACCATGATCTCTTCCTGTAGCCTTCTAAGTTGCCTCACGCCAACCGACTTCCGAGAGATGACGTCGAAAAAGTTGCATAGGCCAAATAGCGTTTCACGGACGTGCGCGTCCATGATCCCATGGATTGCAACTGGAAGTATCTGCGTCATCAGCACGTGACAGTCGTGAGACTTCATCCCGCTGAACTTCTGCTTCGCTGGGTCTAGGTATCTGCTTATCTTCCCCACGTAACTGTAAGGAAGTTTTACTCCTATGAGGCAGGTGAAAAACTACTCGATCTCCTCCTGACTTAGAGTGAAGCACGCGGGAGGGTAGTCATTTCCGGTCTTCTTGGCCTTTTTCCTTTGCGACGACTTTCTGTGTCCTACTTTGCCTCATCGTCATCATCATCATCATCATTAGTGTGAAGCTCCTGCCTGATGCCCATTGATTTCAAGTCTGCCCTTGCTTTCGGCCCATCTTTGGCCCTCTCTGGCATGTTGAGCAGGGTACCAAGCAGACTCTTGCACACGTTCTTCGTGATATGCATGGCATCAAGGCTGTGAGGCACATGGTGGATCTTCTAGTACGGCAAGTCCCAGAAAACAGACCTCATTTTCCATACCTTCAGCAGCGGCTCTGGCGCCTTTCGCTTCTTTCCCGGCTCTGGCGCCTTTTGCTTCTTTCCCGGCAGTGGGCAATCTTTCCAATTTTTCAACAGCCCGTCTATTTCCTCGCCGCTCCTCGTAGCGGGTGTCTTCGGAGTTTGGTTTCACCATCAAACAGATCCTTGCATTTCCTCCACGGGTCATCGTCGCGAATCCACCTTCGATGTCCCATGGACACGGTTTTCGAGACCTGGGATCTCTATCTAGCTGGCGATACATTGTGTCATCCATGCACCTGACGCATCCAGAAAATTCGTGGACCACCTGCCCCGCGAGATATCCGTAACCAAGATAGTCGTGCACCATTGTGAGCAGTGCGGCTCTCATAGGGAAATATTTTTTCTCTGCGGCGTCCCACGTATTGGCTGGCGTTTTCCACAGCGTGTCTAGCTCCTCTTTCAGCATCCCCAGATACAGATTGATGTCGTTCCCTGGTTGTTTCGGCCGTTCAATTAGCATACTCATGTGAATGTACATCCTCTTCATGCACAACCAGGAGGGAAGGTTGTACATCCACACAAACACAGGCCAGGTGCTATGTGTGCTTCTCTGGCTGCCAAACGGATTGACTCCATCGGTGCTCGCGCCCAGCACGATGTTCCTTGGATCCTTCCCAAATTCTCGGTGTTCCAAGTTCAACGCTTGCCACTGGCTCCCATCCTTAGGGTGACTCAGCATCTTGTCTTTTTTATTTATCTCCGGATCATTTGCGTCATCTTGTCGCTTCTTCTCCACCATATCCGCATGCCAACGTAGGAGCTTTGCTACCTTAGGGTCCGCGAAATACCGCTGCAGACGAGGAGTGATCGGAAAGTACCACACCACTTTTCGAGGAGCTTTCTTCCTCTTCTTGTATCGAGTGACGCCGCACACCGGACATATGGTAGACTCCGCATGCTCACCCTGATAAATGATGCAATTGTTCATGCACACATGGTATTTCACGTGCGGTAAATCCAGAGGACACACGACTTTCTTCGCCTCCTCTAAACTGGTCGGGCACTTGTTCCCCTTGGGAAGACGTTCGTGCCAGAATGACATGTTCTCGTCGAAGCATGCATTGGTCATTTTGTGTTTTACCTTCATCTCCAAAGCCATGAGCGTTACTTTCAGGCGGGTATCCTCAGGTCTGCATCCTTCATACAATGGAGTAACCGCGTCTATCTCCAGTTGATCTAGCTTGGCTTTCTCTCGGGCTGCAGCTCTTGCGTTATCCGTCTGCTTGAGAAGCAGCTCTTGAATATTAGGGTCCTGCACCCAGCCCATCGATGGTCCATCGTCGTCTGCTCCTCCGGCATCTTGATCTTCATGATCATGCCCTTCGTCTGCTCCGGCATCTTCTACATGATGACTGTGTACAGCATCACCGTCGTGATCATGTCCTGGAGATTCTTCGTCTTCTCGCCCGCCCGAGCCGCGGTGGTTGTCTTGCTGCCCTTCCTCATTTCTTGCCCGACCCCCATGGACGACGTCATAGTCATCTTCATCACCTTGCCACTGATAGCCATCCATGAAACCACGCAAGAGCAGGTGGTCCCGCACCTGCCCGGAATCCGGGTCCGCAATAAGGCTCTTCAGCTTGCATCTTCGACACGGACATCTTATCTCCATCTCGTTCTATTGAAGCATCTTGGCCTTCGCGGAGCTCAAAAACCTATTCATGATGCCTTCGGTCATCGTGCGGACCATGGTCGCCTGCGGGGTAGAACAAAACGATATTTTAGAACCAATAAATTTTTTGGCATGACTTTCCCTAAAAATAGGACCAAAAAGAATGCATAGTGCCAAAATTCTCGCCGAAACGGAAATGAATCAACATTCCGGCAAAATATTGGCAACTATCGCATTTCAAATACCGGTACCTGCAAACACAAACATATATGCAACACCACAAACATATGCAACACCACAAACATATGCTAGGCCAAAAAAAGTGCATGTGCACATTGTTGGAGCGAGCCAGGGAGAAAAAAAGTAGATCTACAACATGAAGATAGCTTTGCCCTTACTTACCTATCAAAAAAAGGTAATTTCAACACTCAATTTTGATGACTCTATGGTGCAAATGAGGTGAGGAGGACGAGGCGGCCGACAAGCTTAGAGAAGGAGCTGGGGGGGAATGAAGTGGGGAAAGTGAGTGTGTAGGGTGTGGCTGTCCAAAAATATCTAGATGGTCCCAGGTTACTAATGGCGCACCACACAGCCATGCGCCATTAGTAGTTTTGCAAAAAAGTAAAAAAAATAATTTTTATACTAATGGCGCACCGTGGCACAGTGTGCCATTACTAGTTTAAACTAGTAATGGCGCACTATGCAACGGTGCGCCATTAGTAGTTTTGCAAAAATGTAAAAAAAATACAATAGTGGCGCACTCTGCCCGGATGCGCCATTAGTATGTTTGAAAAAATTAAAAAAAACATTTTGTTACTAGTGGCGCACCGTGTGCCTGGTGCGCCATTAGTGTCTTCCACACTAATGGCGCATCTCCACATGGTGCGCCATTAGTATATAGTAGTGGCGCACCACTTCTCGGGTGCGCCATTAGTGTCAATTTCATCTTTAGCCCTTTTCCTAGTAGTGGGTGTGTCTAGTAGGATCTAACTCGATTCATTCCATCATTCCCTTATTTACTACTACATAGTTCCATCTACATAAGGTAGCTCTTTGTCTTAGCTGATAGCATCAATGCAATGATTACAAACATGCAATCTCCCTTGGAAAACCAATTTTACTTCCCAGTAAATGCTCTAACCATTGTAGATGACTCCAAGCGACGAATCTATCACATATTATACTAAAACTATGATAAGAGACATGAAATGCCAACCTAGGGTTTAATTCCAATAAAAAGAGGGACACCAATTTTATCATGGCTTCAAGCAAACACCCCTCTAACTTCATTTCAAGAGTGTGAACAAGGCAAATATGTGAAGTCGTAAGTGATGTATCTTGGCGAAAAATCATGTCTTTTGACCAACACGCAAGCTTATTTAGAGATCATCATCCTAGTTTGAATTTCAAAAAAGGGTGAACTAGGAAATATGGAGAACATTTGGATGACAGAATGCGAGCGACCCATATCATACAACACAACTGAGATCTACTAAAAAATACTCGCTCCATTGTCGTTCCCATTTCCACCTTCCAAATTGAAAGTAGATCGAAATCCTAGGGTTATTCCACGCTCTACCGCATTCCATCCACGTCATCGAACCCAATCTCGCAACTTGGTACAACATGATGGTAAGTAGTACCAGTCGCAACGGGGACCTGAGTAACTCCCAAAGCCGATGGATGATGCATAGGATATAGCTAATTGTTTTTGCAAAAAATAATAATACAGACACTAGTATAACTTGAGTTTCTTACTTAATTTTATTGTATTTCCTATCATATGATATCTTAAATGTTGCTAAAGTTTGGCGATTGAGATATCTAGTCGAATAGGTTCCTTGGTGTAATAACACAAGATATGACCTAGATTTTTGCTTGATGCCTCTTCACCAACTTATTAGCATGATTCACTAATCATGATTGTATAGTCAACCTTTTCCACACACAAAGGGTTGCCAATTAACCAACGTCTGCATAATTGTATCATACATCACGACTATATGATCTGAATTAATTTCTCAAATTTCAAGTTTTATGGTCGTTGGGCTCTGAACTAACATCTTTAGAGAAATGTGTCTTCACTCTAAAATCCACCATTCGACTAAAAAGTTATGTTGAGGTTATTAGGATTGGTAAAGGGAAGCATGATTTGACCGGATTTGTCCAGGACACATCCAAAACAAACAAAGGCCTATCGGTTTGCCCAAACAAGCCTAAATGCATAAAAATGTTCCATGCTTGCTACAAAAGACATAGACAATGCCTTAACATGTGATTTTAGGAGAAGTAAGGTGAAGTTATCTAGTTTGGGTAGCTGTTTGGCCTTGTTTTCTTGAAAGATGGTGGCGCTCAGAGCAACCAAAAGATGTCTGCACAACCAAGAATTACCTTGTATATCTAGTGCCTGCTATAAGAAAATGTCAAGATGGAAGCTCCCTGAAGGCACTCAATATTTCGATTATATGACTAATGATGAAGTGGTATGTGCAATCCATCTATCCTTTATAGCGTATGATGCTCCAACCCTCATCCGCCAACTTCAAATATGTGTTTTACATATATTTTCATGAACATTGGCACATAAAACTCTATAAGATCAAAGTTAGTATTCACGTGTATTATGCATTGTCTTTTAGTATCTCGTAGGCTCCGACTCATGTCATTCCATCATTTCTTTTTTGACCACTACATTGTTCGTTCTACATCAAATTCCTCTTTGTCTTAGTTGATAGCATCAATGCTATAACTTGCAAGCATGTCTATCCCCCTCGAACTAACATTTTTCCTTCCCTGGAAGATGGCTAAATCATCGTAGATGACTCCAAGCGGCAAATCATTCACCAAGTATACTAAAGCTTTGACAAGACAGATGAAATGCAAACCTAGGTATTAATTTTCCAATAGAAGTTGGTACACACATTTTATCATTGCATCTAGCAAACCCCCCTCTCACTTCATTTCAAGAGTGTGAATCACACAAACATGTGAAAAATGATAGGTGATGTCTCTTGGACAAAAATCATATCTTTTGAGCATCACCAAAAGTTTTTTTATTCATCGCCATAGGCTGAATTTAAAATAAAGGATGAACTCGCAAATATGGAGAATATGTAGGTGACAGAATATGATGCGACCCATATCATACGAGACAATTGAAATCTACTCAAAAATACTCGCTCCATTGTCGTTTCCATTTCCACCTTCGAAACTAAAAATGGATAGAAATCCTAGGGTTATTCTACCATCCACCGCATTCCATCCCTTTCATCTGGCCAAATCTTGCATCTTGGCACAACACGACAATAAGTCAGAGCAGCCATGTTGGGGACCCGAGCGTCTCGCAAAAGGAAGTGCATGACCTGACAGAGATAGCTAACTATTTTTGAAAAGATAATGAAATCGATGCAGTTGTATGCGAATATTTATGGAATTTATCCAGAACATTCTGCATTATTGCATGGAGGAATAAACACTTGTTTAAAACATTGCTACATCCCGTTCATGAAACTAGGATTAAAATCTATAACAAATATAGGTGAAATTCTTGTAATAGTCATGTGAAACAACTTCTCCATGACAAACCAACATGTCTCTACGCCGTTCATTATTCGATATACATGAGTTATTCTCCTTTGTAACTATACATGGACTTCTTTACCATGCGACAACTATGAATTTTCAATACACTAGTATACACTAGTCTAACTTGAGTTGCTTACTTAATTTGATAGTATTTCCTATCATATGACATCTTAAATGTTTCTATGAATTTGGCGATTGAGATATCGAGGCAAATATATTCCCTTGTGAACACAAGAGAACTATAAAAATTAGTTTGATACTTCTTCACCAATTTATTAGCATGATTCACAAATCTGAGCTTAATTACTTTTGCATCTTACAATTTTAAGATCTTTGGGCTTGGAACTAACATCTTTACAAGAATGTCTTGACCGGCTGGTTCATGGCCATCGTCGACGCCAACTATGACTCTAAGTTGGACCAGATGATCGTTGCCGCCATCAATAAGTTCACCATCGTCAAGAAGCTTGCGGATGACATTGACGTACTCCTCTAGACCGCGTTCCCGGGCTCCACATTGCCTCCCACCCTAATCGGCCTCCATGGCGAGAACCTCTTTCAAGCACTGGTGGCCCTGCGACTGCTTGCCAATGCTACAAAGAATGTCCACCTAGAGGTCGCGCTCGCCGTGACGCGCCTCGCCTTGCAAGAATTTTGTCGACCTACACATCCACGTGTACGAGCAAGTCGTGTACATAGGAATCTACAAGACCAGTGAGGACGTTGCGACGTTGTCCTACGCCAACCGGCTGGAAGCATTGGACGCCTTTGTTGAGAAGCACCTTGACCTCGCCACAAAAGCCGCCGCTCCTAAGCCGTCGGTCGGTGGCCCGATGCAGTGAGTCGAGGAGGAGGAAGTCGTACATTGACGGATGAATCTTTCTTCTTGCCTCCTGTAACCACCACTGCGATTGCATCGTCGTGGCCTTAATTCTTATTGCGCTATTTCATTCTTGTTCCAGTCAATATAGACATGTGCGGCCCCTTTGCTCACATTTGGAGGCAATTATATGCATCATTGTAACTAGTACTCCATCCGTCAATTTATAAGTTTTGCTTACCTTTTCCATCAAGTTAATGCAACACACGGGCATCTTGCTAGAAACACTACAACATCTCAGACCGCATGTGACTAAACCGACGATGCGCCAACCTATCTACTACCCTACTTATCTGGCGGAAAAAGCCCCGCCCTAGCGTTTCCAATTGTTATTTCTTTCTATCGATCGTGCCAAAGAGTAGAACCAAATGTTACAATTTATAACTGTTTCTCTACTCATATAAAAGACTCAGTTGGTGATGGTGGTGTGTGTGCCATCCGTCATTTCTGACCATTAGATCTGCATCTAATGGTTGTGAGGTAAGTTGTGGCATTTTTGCAACAATAGCCCACTTCTGTGCTGCACTTTGCAGAGAACCTCTTATTATCTTGAAAGCAACCACATCCCTCCCTCACCTCATCAAAACAGCCTGAGAAATATATTTTGAGTGAAAAGTAATATATTTTTAGTGGTATATATGTATATCAAAACAAGAGTGTTTTCTTTCAAGTTTGTGAACAAGTACTATTTGTAACACCCCGGATGTAACTGGCCATATTTGTAACTCCGACTCTTGCCATTTTCGGCTTTAAGTTATGAGATTTCCTACATGGTTGGGTTTTGTCTTTGTTTTGCATTTTGGTCATGTCATGCATTTCATATCATGTCATCCTGTGCATCGCATTTGCATTCTTGTTCGTCTCATGCATCCGAGCACTTTCCCCGTTGTCCGTTTTCGCAATCCGACAGTCCCACATGCACCCGATGCACCCCTCTTGTCTCCTTTCATGAGCGGGTGTTAAGCGTTCTCAGAATGGACCGAGATTTGCCAAGTGGCTTTGGTACACTACCTGTAGACCGCCTGTCAAATTTCGTTCCATTTGGAGGCCGTTTGATGCTTCAACGGTTAACCGGGGAATCGCAAAAGCCTCTTGTGTGTTGCAGCCCAACACCCCTCCAAAACGGCCCAATAACCCATCTAAACCATCTCAATGTCCTCCGTCGTCGGATCACGATCGTGTGGGCGAAAACTACACCTCATTTGGACACTCCAAACTCCCCCTACCTATAAATATGTGCACTCCTCCGAAATCCCGGGTCCCGAAACCATAGCCTCACCCACTCCACCGCCGGACACATCCGGATTCCACCGGACAAGTCGTCGCTGCCCGCAGCCACTGGCGTGCTGCCATGTGGCAGCCGCCACCTCCTACCGCGCCGGCCCGCTCGGCCAGGGGCGGGCCCCCGAAGCCCGAGAGCCTCCCTGCGTCGGTCAACCGTGCCCGTGCCCGCATCTCCCGGCTCCACCGCCGCCCCTTACCCGCTCCGCTCGCCACCAAACGATGCTCCGCCGTGCCGCTCCTCACCTCACCGCACCGCTGCCCCCACGTCGACCGCACCAGGATCCGGCAAGATCCCGGCCAGGGGAGCACCCCGCTGTCCATATCCGGCCCCCTTCCTCTCCGGCGAGCTTTGTCGACTCCGGTCGCCGTCCTCTCCCTCTCCGACGGGTTCTCCGGCGAAGTTGCGGCCATCCTCGAAAAACATGCTAACACTAGATCTGTTTTTCTGGGAGGTGATTTTCACTAAGTCCCGAACCCCCCTGTAAATTTTCATGCCATGTTCATCTTGCCACATCTTTTTGCACGTAGATCCAAATGAAGCATAAGATATATAGAATTGTTCGTCTCATTGAGCTCTTCATGCTAGAAGCAGTTACATGCATGTTCATGTTCATTATGATGGCATTTTCATTGATGCAAGTGTGCTATAAAATGTTAACTGTTGTTACTTATCATATCATGGTGATTTGTCATTTTTGTCACATTTGATGTGTGCATCGTATGAGTTTGAGGTCTACATGTGTTTTGAACTACAACATTCCATCTTTACAGAGGTGCTTGTCTTGTATTTTTGTATTCTATGTGGTGACTAGCACAAGCATGCAAAGTAGCCTCTGCGATGTTGCTGTTTTCAGGGACTTGGGATTTTGCCATGTAAACATGATGCTATAGTGAGATCCATGCATGTTTTGAGTTGCTTCAGTAAGGATGTTTTGAACATGTGGTTATGCTCTATCCATCCATGCCCCTGTTTGTAATTATGGAGTTGTCTAGCATGTCTTGTTCTTGCTCTACTTTTGCTATAAAATGTTCCTGGCAGAATGTTAACATGTTAATCAATATTGCCATGGTCGTTGCTAGTTATCCATGCATCCTATGAACTTGATCTTGCCATGGTTAGCTTCAGGAACATGTCATCTTGTTGTTTCTATGCTTGTTTTGTCATGCAATGCATTGTGGTGATTGGCATGAGCTCACGAAGTTGCTATCGTGAATCTGTTTATGCCATGCTCTATTTTTCTGCTAAGTCTGATACTATTAATAGAACTTGCTATGTTTACATGGGTTCCATCATATCTTCTGTTCCTTTTTGGCTCATGATCAGTAAGGGACTTTTGATCTATGCATTTAGTAGAATCAAGCCATGCCTTTGTTTTCCATGATATGTTCCTATAGCATGTTGTTTGCTTGCTCTAAATAGCGCTTCCTGATGTTGTTTTTGACATGTTGGTATTTTCACCATGTCTGTGATGCTGATATCTTTTGCACTTTTGCCATGCTTGTTTGAACCTGCTCTTTTGTGATTTTGCCGTAGCTCAGTGTTCATGTTTTGTCAAGCATATCTTTTACATCACTGCCATATGCTTTGTTGCTATGTTGGAGTGCAGTAGCTTAGTTACTTGTTGCTTTCTAAGTGGCATCGTGTTGTTAATCGCAGAATTGTGTCATTCTTGTTTTGCTTGCCATTTGCAAACTATGCATATGTTTCCAGTGATCCTTATATTGATTTTGATCGAAATCATCTCATGTTTCCAGCGGCATACTTGGTTGGTTAAGTTGATGCCTTGATCATTCTTTTCCTTCCGGAGCTCGCATATGCATTGCATATCATGTCTTGCATATCATGCCATGTATTGCATCGTGTTGCTTGTGCATTGCATCGTGATTTATTGTTGGTCCTTTGCTTGCGTTCTTGTTTTGGGTAGAGCCGGGATATGATTACGTGACCGAGGTATCTGTTGAGTACGCTAACGAGGATCAAGCTTTCGACAACTCTGAGAACTTTGCAGGCAAGATGACCATACCCTCGAAATCACTTCTATCTTTGCTTGCTAGTTGTTCACTCTATCGCTATGTCGCGCTACCTACCACTTGCTATATCATGCCTCCCATATTGCCAGGTCAAGCCTCTAACCCACTTTCCTAGCAAACCGTTGTTTGGCTATGCTACCGCTTCGCTCAGCCCCTCTTATAGCAATGCTAGTTGTGGGTGAAGATGAAGTTTGTTCCATGTTGGACATGGATATTGTTGGGATATCATTATTATCTCTTATTTACTTTAATGTATCTATATACTTGGTAAAGGGTGGAAGGCTCGGCCTTATGCCTGGTGTTTCGTTCCACTCTTGCCGCCTTAGTTTCTGTCATACTGGTATTATGTTCCTTAATTTTGTGTTCCTTACGCGGTTGGGTGTTATGGGAACCCCTTGACAGTTCGCTTTGAATAAAACTCCTCTAGCAAGGCCCAACCTTGGTTTTACCATTTCCCACCTAAGCCTTTTCCCTTAGGTTCCGCAGACTCAAGGGTCATCTTTATTTTAAACCCCCGGGCCAGTGCTCCTCTGAGTGTTGGTCCAAAGCAGAGCCACTTGCAGCGCCACCTCGGGGAAACTTGAGGGTTGGTTTTAGTTGTACATAGTGTTCATCCGGTGTGCCCTGAGAACGAGATATGTGCAGCTCCTATCAGGATTTGTCGGCACAGTCGGGTGGTCTTGCTGGTCTTGTTTTACCATTGTCGAAATGTCTTGTAACCAGGATTCCGAGACCGATCGGGTCTTCCTGGGAGAAGGAATATCCTTCGTTGACCGTGAGAGCTTGTGATGGGCTAAGTTGGGACAACCCCTGCAAGGTATAAACTTTCGAGAGCCGTGCCCGCGGTTATGTGGCAGATGGGAATTTGTTAATATCCGGTTATACATATCTTGACATTTAACTTAATTAAAATGAATCAACCGTGTGTGTAGTCGTGATGGTCTCTTTTCGGCGGAGTCCGGGAAGATAACACGGTCTTGGGTTATGCTTGAACGTAAGTAGCTTCAGGATCACTTCTTGATCAATTATAGCTTCTCGACCGTGCGTTGCTTCTCTTCTCGCTCCCTTTTGCGTATGTTAGCCACCTTATATGATAGTGCTTGCTGCAGCTCCACCTCATTGCCTTCTCCTCCCCATAAGCTTAAATAGTCTTGATCTCGCGGGTGTGAGATTGCTGAGTCCTCGTAACTCACGGATACTTCCAAATGGTTGCAGGTGCCGACGATACCAGTGTAGGGGATGCTACTGAACTCAAGTGGGAATTCGACGAAGACTTGGGTCGCTATTATGCTTCCTTTGCTGATGATCAGTAGTGGAGCCCAGTTGGGACGATCGGGGATCTAGCATTTGGGGTTGTCTTCCTTTTACTTTGGTTCCGTAGTCGGACCTTTGATTGTACCTCGGATGATGTATGGATTATTTATGTATTGTGTGAAGTGGCGATTGTAAGCCAACTCTTTATCACTTTCTTATTCAGAACATGGGATGTGTAAAGATTACCCCTCTTGCGACAAGCCTACCATGCAGCTATGCCTCTAAGTCATGCCCCAACACGTGGGAGATATAGCTGCATTGTGGGTGTTACACTATTCTACTTTGGATCCGTCGCAATGCACGGGCAAATTGATAGTAAAAGAAAAAGGTCTATCGCGTTCGCGTCGCACCCCACACACTTGGAATCGGGAGTACTCCATGGCCTGTCCGGCACGCCACATAGCTAGGGAAGGCATGTTGCCTAGAATTTTCACTTTCATGTGGGACCGCAGTTGAGCAAACCGACTATCGGCAAACCACACCCCGCCCCCTGCATTGGAAAACAGAAAGGAGTAGGGGAAGATCTAGCTGTAGCACGGAAGCCAAGAAATTTGGTGTCAGATGGGGCTCATTGATAGAGTAGGAGCACTCCGTACTACTATTCCTACTACAAAGTTTGTACTACAACTACTACGACTATACAACTAGGTACGTGCACGACACATCATCGTAGGAGCAAAAAACGGGAAGATCTTGTTTTGGGTATTTATCTTTTTTTCAGTCAACGTAGTATGAATAATATGATGTGAGGGCACCCATGAAGATTATGTGGCTTGGTTGCACGGCTAGGAAAGGCTAGAGAAAAAGAAATAGATAATGTGTTTAGAGTGCACTCCACTACATAGATTCTTTGGATCCATTGCAACGCACGGGCCGGCACATTGGTAGTTGTAAGAAACAAGTTTCGGGTTTGGCACGAGTTTGTGCTGCGGGAGCACCACAAGGCCTGGCGCATGGGTTACATTTCCTTCTCGGGGCCCACGGGACCGAGCTTTAGTGGTTTAGTGCACCGGCCTATGAGTCAATGACATGTGGACCTTAAATGCGGCTAGCCCACATGTCATTATCATGAAAGCAGGGCGGCAGTGGGACCGAGAGGGGTGAGGCGCAGGTCGGCGGACGAGGCTTGCCTGCTCCCCTCCCATGCTCCGATCCGTACTCTCGCACCACTAATTTTCATCCAACGGTTATAATAGATTTCCTCGTGTGGGTCATCTATAGCCTCAAAGAAAGGTAAACAAAGGCCGTATTTCCAGGAAATAATTTCCTACATGAATCTGTACATGCATGCAAGACCCTTTCCTTTCCTGCTCGTCCTCCTCTGGATCATCAGCTGCGTTGACAATGCCGGTGCCAACGCCAGAGCGTCGCAACAGGTGCATGCCTAAGCCATGTAGCACGCTGCAACGCCAACGAGTACCACCTCCTCCACGCCAACATCGGTGTTTGGGACCTGCACATGCAGCTGCTCCCGTAGTATTTTACCCGCATGTTCGACTGCAGTACCACACCGATCTTGGACGAGACCATGGAGCTTGAGGCCAAGAAAAGTCTGCCCAGCCGACGCATGTCGAGGTGATTGACTGTTGTGACATGCCACACGACGTTTACTAGCTCGCACTCTAGATGAGCAGCAGGGTGCTGCTCTCGATCATCAGTGGTACGACGGCAACGACGGCCGGGTGGGAGCTCGGGCAGGAGCCAATGATCTACCCAGGACACATAGCTCGACTTGGGCTCGAGATTCCGACCGCTTGCACCATCCCGAGGATGTACCACTTAGCGACGAGGCTGGAATGCTGAATACGTATAGGCGTGTGCTCGTGGGCGGGAGCAACTTGCTCAACGGATACCGGTTTGCGAACGTGAAGTACTTGACGTAGTTGAGCCAGTGAGCCTGGAGGCATTCCTGTCGTCACACGTTGACGGTGGCTCAATGGCATGCGGCCATGTGCCAGCGTAGGTCGGCTATAGGGAAGCGGCATCGGTGTGGTTCAAGATGCCCAGGTGGCCATTATCACGGCGGCATTCGCGACTCACTCGTTCGAGTTGAACCGGCCAGTGGTGGCCAGGCCGTGGCGGGGGTGCCACAGCTGGACATTGGGCGTTATGAGGCATAGGGGGCTATTTGGTTTCTAGCCACATCTTGCCACACTTTGCCACACCTCACCTTAGACAAGTTTGATCAAGTTAGGTGGGTATTTGGTTCTAGCCACACCTAAGGCAAGATTTTTTTATGAGAAGTGAGCCCCACATGTCATCGACACAAAAAGTGTGGCAAGATTCCCTTAGGCAAGACAAAGTGCGGCTAACAATTTGAGCAACTCAAGTTAGGCAACTGTGGCAAAAATAATGTGGCAACATATGGCAAACATAGTCACAATCCAAACATCCCTAGATGTCCATGGAAGGAAACTATGGCAATTTTGCAAAAAAGATACCCACACCCTTTCCACATTTGCAAATAAGGCCTTTCCTCGTTCATCCTTTTCTCCCACAAGATAAACTACTCCTACAAATGCATCTTAATGTTTCGTGCAACGCACAGGCATCTTGCTAGTAAGAAACAAATCTCGAGTTTGGCACGAGTTCGTGCAGCGATAGCACCACAAGGCCTGGCGCATGAGTTACATTTCCCTCTCGGGGCCAGGAGTATGTGAAGATGTTAAAACAATATGAATACAGTGGGGTTTAGATGCAAATGAAGATGAAGGAGAGGTGAAGAAGCCGAGGAAAATCGGTTCCCGATGCAGAAGTAAATGGGAAAAGTGGCCTGAAGGTAGTTGATTAGACGGCTAGTTAGACTAAATGAAAAGGCTATGCAGGTAGACTGAGGAGTGGTACATTTCCGTGTACCTACCCATCCTTCTAGCGCTACATGTGCCACTGGCTAGTTGAGTTCACTCTTTTGAATTACCATGGTGAGACATTTTATGATTCATTTTTGTTTCTGCACCCCTCCTGAATGGTGCGACCTATGCAAACATATGTAAAAAAATGTGCTGTAGCTGGTTCAGATGGATATTGGCGCGTGCGTGGGAGACACAACATTCTCTGGTTAAGGAATATGTTGTTATCCTCAAAACAGGAAAGGCCCTTCTTCGTGCTTCAGCATGCACGAGAATTTGGTTCGTCTCGCAATATGGATGATACCTGGAGGATGAAGTGAACCTAGAGGCAGGCTAGCACGGGAGACCTATTTCCGCTATATAGTACTACTCCGTATGTTCCTACTAGTAGTAGTACAACTATGGTACACTTGATGGTCAAAATATTATTCATCTGGTCCTCATAGTGAAGTGACAAGACCCTGTGCCCGAGGTGACACTAGTCCAGGCGGCATGTTCGGGTTACCAAAGTTAGCCTCACATTGTGCACTGTGTAGTTTGTGTCACCGCTGCTGTATAGCATGCCTCGCCTTGTCTCCCTCTCCCCTAGCACCACTACATCTCCATCTCCGTCTCGCCGGAGATCCTGAGGTCACTCTTCATCATCTCACTGTTCCCCTGTGTACCCTGGCCTCGCTCGCCTCCCCTAGTACCACTATTCCCTCGCTAGCTGCTCCAGCACCGAGAGCCTTCTCCCCCATAAATAAAGCCCCCAAAGACCCCACCTTCCAAACTCCACCATGGCCGAACGCGAAACGTGCATCATCCATATGAGCCGTGATTGGAGCAATCTCCCAGTGACATCCTCGACCTCTGTTTTGTTCGTGTATGGATATGTTGAGCAACGTGCGGCTAGCTGCATGCTCACGGGACATGCACACGACCATCGTCATAGCAAGGACTAAGCTTTTCAAGACACCTTGCTTGATGCTATCTGGTCTTGCGAGATCTGCTCACCATGATACGAAGGCATACATGATGCCCCTCGACTTCAATCCGACCTCCATTAGCTGAAACTTATTTGCAGGTATGTAGTGGGTCGCCGTACATCATTTCCCTCGACTTCAATCCGATCACCGTCGCCCGAAACTTCTTGACAGGTATGTTGGGGATATAACTATTAAGTATAAACCGCCCAGGAGGAGCCGGATTATACTTATTGTAAGCTATTCCTATTGAAGCCCACGAAGGCAAAGGCGCTTTACAAAGGAGGTTTTACAAGAAGGCCCAATGCCCGAAGGCGGATTAGGGCCCATAGATGTAAACCGCCATAAGATGTATAACTTGTATTGTAAGATAAGAAAGGGTAGAAACCGAGCCAGACATTATTATAAGCCGGCCGGGATTCTGTAAACCGTCGGGTGTCAACCTATGTATATAAAGGGACGACCCGACGGCAGTTTAGGGATAGAAAACAAGAGACCGAGAGCCAGGCAAAGCGGATTCGCTCCCTGGTCAACGAAATCCTAGCAATTCCATCACAACTGGAGTAGGATTTTACCTTCACCGCAAGGGGCCGAACCAGTATAAACTCCTTGCGTCCTTTGTCCTGCTTTAACCCCTTTAAGCTAACTACGTTGCGATGGCTCCACGACTAAGTCCTCACGCTAGGACATCTATCGTGACAAAACCACGACAGTTGGCGCCCACCATGGCGCTGTCGCATGATGGTTTCAAGTTCTTAGAGGGCAGCTTCGAAGGGCTCAAGGGATACGTTGTGGGCTGGATGACCAGGAGTCGTCGCGGCAAGCTCTACATCGACGATGCAGGCTGGGGCCCCAAGGCCTGCTCAATTGAGTATGGATATCGGGTCCCCTTCGGTGATATTCACGTTTTCATTGGCAAGATCGGCGAACCGGGCCCTGAGCCGGACATCTGCACCGACATTGTCGAAACGGCTCAGCGTGCGAGATCTGCCCGGGTTCAGCCTGCCATGAAGCGTGCCTTCGTGGGAGTCATCCCCGGAGTGGAGTCTGTGGATAGATCGGCATCTGGTGGTGACACCATTGTTTATTCTGATGACGAGTCATCTACCGGAGTGATCGAGTCATTGTACCAACTGCAAGATGGCCGGTTTGGGGGCAGTTCCGATGGCGACAGTATTCCGGACCCCTTCGATCTGCCGAGCCGAGTTGCGATCTTCATGGCTGGTACACAGTCAGCACAGCATTCTTCAACCGCAGCAATAATGATCTCCGGTTCTGCAGCAGCGACAACAGCTGGGGCAGGAGGCCCTGCGCAATCATCGGCTCAGGTTTTGTCTGATTTATTCGACACTTTGGCAACACTGTTGGCCGAAGTTAACCCGGCAGATCAGGATCAGCATAACACAGAAGTCACGAAGGTGAAGGATCAGATAGCTCAAGCCAAGGCAGACCTGACAGCTGAGAACACCAGGATGGCTGCAGAGTGGGCCGAGTTGGATGCGCGGGCTTATCGGCTTATGTTGGATCAAAACGCGTCAAACGATGTAATGAGGAGAAGGTACCGGTCTCACCTGACTCCAGTTTATGAGGCAAGAAATCTCTTTAACACACCGGGAGCAGGAACCAGTAACCAGCCAGTGGTAAACCGGGTAGAAGCACCTGGAACAAGAGCGTCGGATCAGCCGCGCACAATGGATCCGCCTCGTCCGAATGTCCCGTCGCAACACGTGTCAACGCCTCCGGGTCATTACTCCAACCCCTTGGACAACATAGTCGCCGCCTCTTCACGATTAGTAGCCCTCCCGGTCGAAGGCGAGTCCCCTGTAGCAGTTCAGACGCGACGAGCTAGGGAGCTCCTTCAGACAGCTTTGACTCAGCGGCAGGCTTATTCGTACAGTCGCGAGAGGATTCATTCCACCCCCCGCCCAAGCCAGAGTTGCAGTAGGCATATTGATGAACCGGCTGTGTCAAGCAGTGCGCGGAACCATAACCCGCCTCGAGGGCATAATCCGGTGGGCGGTGGTGCTAATGCCCAGGACGTGGTGGATCACGGTAGAGCATGTTGATAAGCCGAGTTAGTAGCGCAGTACGCGGCCCGTCAGCTTATTGTGGTCCATCCAACTACTTCGACGGAACCAGGTGTTGCTTTCAGCTCTTTGTGGGTGTCATGTCTCACTCCGGTTTTACGTAATGTGCGGCTGCCCAAGGATTTCAAAGGTCCTCGTAAGGTTCCCAATTACACTGCCGATTTACCCCCTGAATCATGGGTTGAGAGCTATGAGATGGCAATGGAGATGCTGGATGTGGATGATGCGGCATGTGCTAAATACTTCACCATGATGTTGGAAGGAATAGCTCGTACTTGGATGAAAAGTTTACCAGCTAACTCCATTGGATCATGGGCCGAGTTAAAGGCCCGGTTTATCCAGAATTTCAAAGATACGTGCAAGCAGCCCATGTCGAATATGGATTTAGCCGCCTGTGTCCAAGAAGAAGGTGAATCATCAACCCATTGTGTGCGTCGGGTCTTCACGATTCTGCATTCATCGGACCGCATCAATGCTGATATAACAATTTTAACATTCGAAGGCAATTGCCGGTTCATGCCTCTGAAGCTGAAGTTAGGGCGGCTCAAGCGTCACTACGATGACATGGGGACACTTATGGCAGCTCTGGTTAAGTATGCCGACTCTGATAGTACCAAGGATCCCGAGTCTGGCGATGAAAAGCCGGGAAAGGAAAAAAAGAGTGGCAACACCAAAGGGCAATAGCATAACCCGGCGGGCCATGGAAACAACGGTAAGCGCAAGGCGGATAACAGTTTGGCTTTTTTAGCTAACACCAACACGCGGAATAACGGTCAGCATCGTAAGGGTAAACCGCCCCCGCGGAGTGGAGGATCAGGTATCAATCTTGAGTACCTGTTAAATCAGCCTTGCCCAAGGCACGAGACGCGAGAAAGGCCAGCTACGCATGTCTGGAAGGATTGCTTTATTACGAGGGAGTTCAAAAACTCAAATCTTTTCCAAGATGGTCATGGACCGGACGGTGGTTCGGGACCCGGTTCTCATGGGCCGGGTTATGGTGGAGGCATTTCTGGCTCAGGACTTCAAGGCAATCAAGGCAATCATGGCAACCAAGGTGGTTATAGCCAACAACACTGTCAGGGGAGTCAACAGCAGCAACAACTGGGTTATCAGAGCAACCCGGAGCAGTTGAATAGTGGGCAGTATCATGTCTTCACCACTAGCTTGTGCAGGCGCGATTAGAAGCTTCATAAAGGGCAGTAAACTCTATTGAATAGGCAGTGGCCCGTTACTTGCGCTGGTTTAAACAACCCATTTTTTAGAGTCGAGAGGATCATCCACCCCGGGTAAGGTGTGCTAGGTCGTTGTCTTGCACTCATCTATGTCGTTGGAGTTGATGGACTCACTTTACCTTCGAAGCCTTCCGTTGTTATCTTCAATTAGATGGCCTTCAGCCATATTATTGTAATAAGTACTCTCTTTTGAGATATTCGATGTAATAAGTGTGTGATTGAAACTCTATTATAAATCCTTCAAGTATTGTGTGTGTGTCAGCATTACCGATCCAGGGATGACACTTATGCACAGAGATTTGACCGTCTAAGGTCGGATTGCTACAATCAATTGCCCAACAATAATTTTTTTACCCATCGTTTGCTATTTTTCTCGAGAGAATCCACTAGTGAAATCTACGGCCCTCGGGTCTCTTCTTTATTATATTTGCCTTTGCGATCTATTTTCCTTTGCTTTTATTTTCAGATCTATTAAATCAAAGATACAAAAATACCTTGTTGCACTTTATTTTATTTGGTGTTCAATCTATCAAATTATTACAACTTTCTCATGTCCGTTTGCCAATCTTTGGCGACGTTACCCGAAAGGGATTGACAACCCCATTAACACGTCGGGATGCGAGTATTTGCTATTTGTGTGCAGTTGTTGTTTACGTAGTGTTTATTGGTTCTCCTATTGGTTTGATAACCTTTGTTTCATCACTGGGGGAAATACCTACCGTCATTGTGCTCCATCATCCCTTCATCTTTGGGGAAATACTGACGTTGTCTAGCGGACATCAAAAGGAATTTCTAGCACCGTTTCCAGGGAGACATCATCAACATCTACCAGGTTCCTAATCGCAAATCTCATCTCCTTGCAATTTACATTAATTTCCATTTGCCTCTCGTTTTCCTCTCCCCTACTTCACAAAAATTTGTCGTTTTATTCGACCTCTTTTTTGTTCGCCGTTTTCTGGCCGGATCTGTTTTTCAGTGCAATCTTGTTGCGTAGTCACAATGACTCAAGATAACACCAAGTTGTGTGATTTCTCAAATACCAACAACTATGATTTTATTGGCACTCTGATTGCTCCCGCCACTAGTGCAGAATCTTGTGATATTAATACCGTTTGGTTGAATCTTGTTATGAAAGATCAATTTTCTAGTACTCCAAATGAGGATGTCGCGTCCCATCTTAACACATTCATGGAATTGTGCGATATGCAAAAGAAAAAAGATGTGGACAATGATGTTGTGAAGATGAAAATATTTTTGTTTTCTTTGCCACCATGCAAAAATTTGGTTCTTGGAATAAGTGCAAAGATGCTTTTATCACTAAGTATTTTCCGCCCACAAACTTATTCCCCTTAGAACCCAGCTCATGAATTCAAGCAACTTGAAAATGAGCATGTTGTACAATCTTGGGAAAGGATGAAAATGATGCTAAGGAATTGCCCAACTCATGGGTTAAATCTTTGGATGATCATACAAATTTTTTATGCAGTGTTGAATTTTGTTTCTCGTAATATTTTAGATTCCACTGCGGGTGGTACTTTTATGGAAATTACTTTGGGAGAAGACACAAAATTTCTTGATAATGTTATGGAAAATTATTCGCAATGGCAATACCGAAAGAGCTCCTACTAGTAAAAAAGTTAATTCGGCTGAAGAAATTTCTTCTTTGAGTGAAAAACTTGATGCTATTATGAAATTGGTTGCTAGTAAAAGTGCTCCTATTGATTTCAATGATATGCCTTTGTATACTTTGATTGAGCAAAATAGTGATGCCGTAGATGTGAATTTTATCACACGGAACAATTTCAATAACATTGCTTATAGAGGTAATTTTAATCCTAGGCCTAGTAATTCCTCTACTAATTATGGTAATTCCTATGGAAATCCTTCTTATAATAATAATAGGAACACCTATGATCTTGAGAATAATATTAAAGAATTTATCAACACTAAAAAAGTTTTCAATGCTACAATGGAAGAAAAGTTGAATAAGATTGATGATTTGTCTAGGAGTGTTGATAGAATTTCTCATGATGTAGAAAATCTCAAGATGAAAATATTATGCCTAAGGTTGAGGAATCAACTAAAGCTCTTTATGTTTCTATGTATGAAACTAAAAAGAACCGCTATGCTTAGAGCTAGAAGAGCATTTTTGGAAAAGGCGTTTTCTAGTGATTACTTTCATAAAAGTGATGAAGATCTCAAAAGGGTTGGTGTTTCTTCTATTGACTCCTTGTTTAGTAAAGTTAAGATTGATAATAAAGGGACTGAAGAAGAGTCTACTTTAGCTAGAAGGTGTCCCGGTAATTCGGATGTGATAGTTGCTCTTTGATTGATTGTATTTCTTTGTTGCAATCTATGATAAATTCACCCCCTTCTTATGAAAAAAATAAAGCTTTTACTAAACATATTGTTGATGCTATGATGAAAGCTTTAGAAGAAAAGTTGGAATTAGAAGTTTCAATTCCTAGAAAATTACAAGATGAGTGGGAACCTACTACCAAAGTCAAGATTAAAAATTATGAGTGCTTTGCTTTGTGTGACTTGGGTGCTAGTGTTTCTACAATTCCGAAATCTTTATGTGATGTGCTTGGTCTTACCGATATTGAAGATTGTTCTTTAAATTTGCACTTGGCGGATTCTACTATTAAAAATCCTATGGGAAGAATTAATGATGTTCTTATTCTTGCAAATAGGAATTATGTGCCAATATAGTTTATTGTTCTTGATATTGGTTGCAATCTGTCTTGTCCAATTATTCTTGGTAGACCATTTTTACGCACTTCAGTGTCATGATTGATATGAAAGAAGGTAATATTAAATTTCAATTTCCACTAAGGAAGGGTATGGAACACTTCCCTAGAACAAGGATTAGTCCACCATGTGAATCAATCATGTGGGCATATTATGGATCTAGAAAAAAAGATGACAAAACTTAGATCCTTGCTTTATGCCTAGCTAGGGGCGTGAAACAATAGCGCTTGTTGGGAGGCAACCCAATGAATAAAATTTATTTTTGTCTTTTGGTTTCTGTTCTTGAGTGTTTGCACAATCATGCTACTGTTATGATTGTGTTTTTTTGTGTTTTAGTTAGTGTTTGTGCCAAGCAAAGCCTTTAGGATCTTCTTGGGTGATAGTTGTTTGATCTTGCTAAAAAATAGAAACTTCCACGCACACGAAAACAATTCTCATTTTTAACAAAAACGTGATAAAATAACAATTCTTTTTGAAGAAGATTAATACACAAATTTCTCAGGTCATCCTAATATTTCAGAATTTTTGAAGTTACATAAGTATTCGAAATATCCAGATTGCTATAGACTGTTCTGTTTTTGACAGATTCTGTTTTCTTTGCGTTGTGTGCTTGTTTTGATGATTCTATGGTTTCTTTGAAGAGTTTTTTCCATAGAAAAGTTGGAATACAGTAGATATAATGCAAGAATAAAATATGAGTGTGTTGCAATAGTACTTATAGTAGTGATTTGTTTTCTTATACTAAAGGATCTCACGAAGGTTTTGTTGAGTTTTGTGTGATTGAAGTTTTCAAGTTTTGGGTGATGTTACGATGGATGAAGGAATAAGGAGTAAGAATAGCCTAAGCTTGGGGATGCCCATGGCATCCCAAGCTATTATCCTAAGAGAAGCAAGCAGCTAAGATCGGGGATGCCTCGAGTGGCATCCCCTCTTTCTTCTAACGGCCATCGGTATTTTACTCGAAGCTATATTTTTATTCGTCACATACTATGAGTTTCGCTTGGAGCGTCTTGTATGATATGACTCTTTGCTTGATTTTCTTTTTATTTTAAGTCTTGAATCCTTGCTAGACACACCTATTTGAGAGCCAAAATTATGCGATGACTTGTTAGAATTGCTCTCTATGCTTCACTTAAGTTTTTATGAGCTATGGAATTGCTCTAGTGCTTCACTTATATCTTTTTCAACACGGTGTGATTTAGTATTTTTGAAGAAATGCTCTCTTGCTTCACTTAGATTTATTTGAGAGTTAGTAAATTTTCAAGAAATTCTCTCTTGCTTCACTTAAATTAATTTGAGAGAATGAAATATTATGCTCATGATCTTCACTTATATTTGTTTGAGCATATCAAAAGCAACATATGAAAATTAGATCCAAAGTGATAGATATCCAAGAAGGATATAATAAAAACTTTCATGAAGATCATTGGACAAAATAAACTTGATTCTTTGTAATAGTTTTGAGATATGATGATGTGATATGTGAGTCATGTTGATGAGTAATTATGGTTTAGTAAGAATATTGGTGTTAAGGTTTGTGATTCCCTATGCAAGCACGAAAGTCAATAGTTATGAAATGAAATTATATCCTACTTGTGGTGCATTATTCGGAGTTAATTATGCTCAATGCTCGCTTATGAGATTATTCATTTCTTGGTTGGTCGCTTCTCAATCTTTTGCTAGCCTTCATTTTGCACTAAGTATGATCACTACTTGTGCATCCAAAATCCTTTAAACCAGTTTTGCCACATGAGTCCACCATATCTACCTATATGCGGTATTATTTTGCCGTTATAAGCAAATTTTTATGTGCCATCTCTAATTTTCAAAATAAATTTCTCTTTTGTATGCTCGTACCGCTCATGAGGTGGTGAGGGGTGGCCGATATTTTCCATGCTAGATGTGTTATTCTCACGATGAGTGTTTATTCACTTGTCATTACACGAGAGTAAGGCAAAGGTATTAGGAATGCCCAGTCCCGAAATGAAAAATGAATTTACTTTATGTTGTCAAATAATAAATTCCTTAGAAAGTGTTGGTATGGAAGACACCCGTGGATACGGTTAGCCATGGAAAGTGAAAGTACGATGGAAAAAGGAATAAACTTTATTTCCTGTCTGGGAACCGCCTACGATATATCTAGCATGAAAAGTGTTGGGAGCTGTAAGTCGTTTTCGTTGGTGGGAAAAGTATGCCTCTCTCAAAATGTTTTTATCTTCAATTTTCGCTTTGAGCTCTCGCACCTCTACAAATCCCAACTTCCCTCCGCGAAGGGCCCTTATTTTACTTTATGCAATTTTTATTTTTAATTTGAGTCTCCATCTTCTCTTATAAAGCACCAACTAGGGGGCACTATGATCATCCTTGAGCATTGGGTGTAGCTAATATGCGAATGTGTTTCATGAATGGATCAATGATTGAGCATAATGGGCTAGGGATAACTTATTTTGGCGTTGATATTTTGAAAGACATGGTTGCTTGTTGATATGCTTGAGTATTTAACTCTCATGTCAAAACTAGACTATTGCTTTGAACCATATAAAAGTCAAAATGTCCATGCTACAAAGAAAATAATATGAGATGACATGTTAGGCAGCATTCCACATCAAAAATTCAATTTTTATCATTCACCTACTCGAGGACGAGCAGGAATTAAGCTTGGGGATGTTGATACGTCTCCAACGTATCTATAATTTTTTATTGTTCCATGCTGTTATATTATCATTCTTGGATTTTTTACAATCATTTTATAGTCATTTTATATCATTTTTGGTACTAACCTACTGACATAGTGCCAAGTGCCAGTTGCTGTTTTTTGCATGTTTTTACATCGTAGGAAATAAATACCAAACGGAGTCCAAATGCAGCGAATCTTTTTGTGGATTTTTTATGGACCAAAAGACATCCAGTGGGCCGAAGAAGCGTCCTGGTGGGGTGTGCCCACCTCAGATGCCCTCGGCACCGCCTCTTTACTCTATAAATACCCCAATATTCCAGAAACCCTTGGGAGTCGACGAAAATCAATTCCAGCCGCCGCAAGTTCCAGAACCATCAGATCCAATCTAGACACCATCACGGAGGGGTTCATCTGCCCATTGGTGCCTCTCCGATGATGCGTGAGTAGTATTTTGTAGACCTTCGACTCTGTAGTTAGTAGCTAGATGGCTTCATCTATCTCTTTTGACTCTCAATACAATGGTCTCTTGGAGATCCATATGATGTAACTCTTTTTGTGGTGTGTTTGTTGGGATCAGATGAATTTTGAATTTATGATCAGATCTTTCTTCTTATCCATGAAAGTTATTTGAGTCTTCTTTGATCTCTTATATACATGATTGCTTATATCCTCGTATTTCTTCGCCTATATTTGGGTTTTATTTGGCCAACTTGATCTATTTATCTTGCAATGGGAAGAGGTGCTTCGTGATGGGGTCGATCTTACGGTGCTTTATCCTAGTGATAGAAGGGGAACCGACAGATATGTATCGTTTCTATTAAGGATAACAAGATGGGGTCTATTTCGACATAAATAGATCTTGTCTACATCATGTCATTGTTCTTATTGCATTACTCCGTTTTTCCATGAACTTAATACACTAGACGCATGTTGGATAGCGGTCGATGTGTGGAGTAATAGTAGTAGATGTAGGCAGGAGTCGGTCTACTAATCTTGGACGTGATGCCTATATACTGATCATTGGCTGGATATCGTCATGATTATTTGAAGTTCTATCAATTGGCCAATAGTAATTTATTTACCCACCATTTGCTATTTTTCTTGAGATAAGCCACTAGTGAAATCTACGCCCCCCCGGGTCTCTTCTTTATTATATTTTCCTTTGCGAGATATTTTTCTTTGATTTTATTTTCTAATCTATTAAACCAAACATACAAAAATACCTTGTTGCACTTTATTTTATTTGGCATTCGATCTATCAAATTATTACCACTTTTTCACGTCCATTTGCCAATCTCTGGAGCCGTTACCCAAAAGGGATTAACAACCCCTTTAACACGTCGGGTTGCGAGTATTTGTTATTTGTATGTAGGTGCTGTTTACGTAGTGTTTCTTGGTTCTCCTACTGGTTCGATAACCTTGATCTCATCACTGAAGGAAATACCTACCGCCGATGTGCTGCATCATCCCTTCCTCTTTGGGGAAACACCGACGTAGTCTAGCAGACATCACAGTTGTAGCTGGATTGGATTTATATGCGCTAAATGCCTAGAAAATGCACACAATCCCCTAAATATGGTAAATGATCCCGGAAAATGCCAAATCTGAACACGGTGATTTGCAGGGTGTATGTTCGTCGTAGAAAATCTCGAGGGCAAAGAACGAAGAAAATTTGGATTCCCATTCAATCTTGGTGATTTCCAACTTCCTCGGTGATGGTTCGATTTATGAAGGGTGTGCATGATGACATAAGCCAAACCTTCTCAAATTTTTACCTGGGCATGGTGAGGTCATACCGTGGCACCATGTTAGGTGTCATGTTTTTCAAGCATTTATTTCATTTTTTCTATAGTTGAAAACCCAATAAACAAACGTTTGTGGTTGACTATTGCCACACATTTCATCAAAATATCTGTCCATTCCTTGTAAAAGGCTTGAGAATTTACTAAATGGCACGAGCATGGTTTTCCAGGCCATTTTCGTGGACCCTTTCATGCATCGATTGTTTGAACTTGAATTATGTGCATTAATGCCTAGAAAATGCACATAATCCCCTAAATATGGTAAATAAACCCAGAAAAGTGCCAAATTCGAACACGGTGATTTGCAGGGTGTGTGTTCATCGTAGAAAAAACAGGGACAAAGGACAAAGGAAATTTGGATCCCCCTCCAATCTTGGTGATTTCCCCTCGAAACCATGAAACTTCATCGGTGACGGTTCGATTTATGAAAGGCGTGCATGATGACATAAGGAAAACATTCTCAAATTTTTACCAAGGCATGGTGTGGCCATGCCATGGCACCACGCCAGACGTCATGTTTTCCAAGCACTCGCCCACTTCGTCCCCACCCACTCGTCGTGGACTCCTCCGCAACTCTTCACCTCATCAACTCCTATTACAGCAGCCACCCTAAGCTCAACGGCTGTTGTCGGCGAGCGGAGGTCTCGCTCCAAACGGCACGGGATTTCGCCCCTACCGCTTTCTGCCGCCTATCTGCACCGACATTCTAGACTCTGGTCGATTGGGGTTTTCTGAAGGATTGGGCCGGGGATTGTTTTCATGGAGAAGGTAATCAACTTAGTGAAATATTCACTCATCTATTATCGCAGTCCATCCGTCGCTGTTAATCAACCAGCGGAAATCGCCGTAGAATCATTTTTGTTCTAGCTGATTCATGGGTGGTCATTCATGTGTCCACAGTGCGAGCACAAATTGATCAAGTGTGATCATGGCCAGTCGGAAACGAAGTACTATCTCACCATTCCGGATGACTTCAGGGAGCGCTCGGTATGTTCAATCTCAACCTACCATGGTCGGCATGGCCTAAATTTGTGAACATATACCGTCTGTTGCTACATTATCTATATATTTGCATCAAATCTTTGTTACATTATCTATTTTAATTATATATTTTGTACTTTTCTTTTATTTATATATTTCTTTGTTCTATCAGTTACTCCCATATTTGTGTCTTGCTCTTTTATTTCAATATATCTAATTTACGATCTTAATTTTCATTTCAAGTAGTACATCCCTTGCTTTGCAAGAAGAGGAGTAGAAGGAAATCTTGAGCTTTACTTTGTTGATGACTCCTAGGATGTCATATTGAAAATGCAGCATGGATTCACAATGACGGTTAGCGTAAAACTTGATAAAGATGGTCACTCCTATTTTAATTGGACCTTTGGAGAAAAATGTCTAAGTGTTATGAACTGAAAGCTGGCAATAAAATTCTAATGCGTTCACCATAGCCTGGTCTAATTACCATGGATGTTTACTTCCCCAACGTCATCATCCAATCAAAGTATGATTGACGTTAGTGTCCTTTCAACTTTCTCCATGTTGTCATATTACTTAGCAAAATTGGGGTATTTGTTCTGACTAATTGATCACTATTTAGGCAACCAATGTGATTTCATTTTCTGACTCCGTTCCTAGGCAGTAACAAATTCTATTTACCAATTTATTCTCACTATATATTCTTCTGCCATGTTCTGAATAAATAGTACATTTCCACCTTTTAAGCAGGATATGTTGGATGCATAGCGAACGATCTGTATGTTACTAAGCATACCAAATTTCACTGGAAGGGCTTGAAGCATGTCATAAACTTTGTTGATAATCTGACAGAGATATCACATCGTATGAATGCTGGATTTTGGATGGGATTAATTATACCTATGGTGAACACATTGAACAAGACCAACTGTGTGCACAAAACACTGGTAAAAAGTCTTATTTTAATGCTGATGCTCAAAAACTATATATATCTTCAACGATATGTTACAATTGGTTTCTATTCTACATTTCAATAGAAATTGCCCCTTGTAGCAGTTCCTGGAATGATTTCCCGGCGTGGTCGAATTACACTTATGCCTGCTAATAACGCCAAAGTGATTGCAAGGTACTGCATTTCCCGCAGAAATGGAACCATTCAAATGGACAAATTCTCGCTTGTCGTGATAATGCGTCCATATTGGAAAACTGGAGACACTGTTCTACTCATGCTCTACCAAGGCACAGGAGGGCTCTTCCTTTTCATTGACGAGATGTCGAGTCACCGTGATCAAGCTGCTTCCAGCGGATAGTTATGGTTGTTGGCCCTCGGCCTCTTAAAATGTGCTAGCTGTTACTATATTAAGTATGTAGATATGGACCATATGGTTGTTGGACCTTAGCCTCTTAAAATGTGATACTTGTTACTATGTTAAGTATTTAGATATGGACCATATGGTTGTCAAAACCGTGTTATGAAGATCCTCCTTTTGTCAAATTGTGTTACCACTATATATATGTTACTCAAATGTTGTTACCCAAGTTCTTAAATTTTAATGGAAAGTATTAGTATCGTACACAGTTCATTGAGTTTAAGCGTGTGCCCGATGTCCATAAGGCATTTGCATGTTAACTGTCCATATTGCAAATTCACACACATGTTAACATAAGGAAACGTATGTGTAACTTACTAATCATCGCACATGAGTACTCGCAGACGCATTGTGTGCGATACTCCCAGCCACCGCAAGCAATTAGTTTGCACTTTTCAAAGTTTTTAGTACACACAGAATCACACATGAACTAACTGTATTAACCGTCTGTATTGTAATTTCTCATCACAAACAATTCATCTGAGTCAGATGTTTGCCACGTATCACACACATCTTGTTAAGTTGAACCATTTCTGTTGTGTTCCCTAATCAAAAAAAGTTCATCCGAGTGAACCGTATGCTGTATATCACACACACCTTGATCTGGCTAACCATTTCTGTTGCACTCCCTAATAGCAAACAGTTCATCGGAGCGAACTGTATGCCGTATATCGCACACACATTGATATGGCTGTCCGTTTCTATTGTTCTGCCCCATCGCAAATAGTTCAAATGGATTAACCATGTGCCCTGCATCACACACGCAACTAAAATCTGAACCGTGTTTGATGGCTCTGCCATCGCAAATGTTTTGCACCTTTTTTGATGGTTTTTTACACCATCGTTTGTGATTAACGCATCGCACACAATTTCGTTAAAGGGTCTCTGATCGTAGTGTCGCATTAGCAGCATCCTGTAGTAGTGAAGGTATCAATCCAGTAGGAGGAACACACAAGTCACCAGTGGTTGCACCTACACAAGCAAACAAATACTTGCACCCAACAGGATAAAGGGGTTATCAATCCCTTCATGGTTAGTTGAAAGGATGAGATCTGATAGTCATAGATATAAGTAAAAGATCAAAATAAGATAAAGGTAAATAAATTGCGGAAAGGTATTTTTGGGTTATTGAATTTGTAGATCTGAAAATAATATGATAAAAGATAGACCCGGGGGCCATAATTTTCACTAGAGGCTTCTCTCTTGAAAGAAAGTATATAGTGGGTAAACAAATTACTGTTGAGCAATTGATAGAAAAGCGCATAGTTATGATGATGTCTAAGCCAATGATCATGAATATAGGCATCACGTCCGTGACAAGTAGACCGAATCCTTCGCGCATTTACGACTATTACTCCACACATCGGCCACTATCCAGCATGCATCTAGTGTATTAAGTTAACAAGAACGGAGTAACGCCTTAAGCAAGATGATATGATGTAGAGGGATAGGTCCAATCAATATGAAAGAAAACCCCATCTTTTTATCATTAATGGCAACATTACAAATACATGTCATGTACCTTTCTATAACTAGGAACTAGCACCGCAAGATTGAACCCATTACAAAGTACCTCTCCCATGGCAAGAACAATCAATCTAGTTGGCCAAACCAAATCAATAGATTAGAGAGGAACACAAAGCTATCGTAATCATGCATAAAAGAGTTTAGAGAAGACTCAAATAATATTCATAGATAATTTGATCATAAACCCACAATAAATCAAATCTCAACGAAGGCACCGCAAAAGAAGATTAGATCGAATAGATCTCCGAGAACATCAAGGAGAACATTGTATGGAAGATCATAGAGAGAGAAGAAGCCATGTAGCTAATAGCTATGGGCCCATAGGTCTGTGGTAAACTACTCACACATCATCGAAAAGGCAACAAGGTTGATGTAGAAGCCCTCCATGGTCGAATCCCCCATTGGTAGAGTACCAGAAAAGGCCTCCAGATGGGATCTCACGAGGACAGAAACTTGCGACAGCGGAAAAGTATATTTTGTGTGCCCTCTGTTCTACGAGGAATATTTGGGTATTTATTCAAAAAGAATTAGGCTTAGAGGAGCCATGAGGGGCCCACAAGCATGGGGGCGCGCCCCCTTAGCTTGTCGTTGCCTCGTGGCCCATGTGGCCTCCCGAAGCTTCCAGGGTGTGTTGTGGTCCAACAAAAATCGTTAAAAAGTTTCGTTCCATTTGGACTCCGTTTGGTATTGATTTTTTGTAAAGGCAAAAACAAGGAAAAAACATCAACTGGCACTTGGCACTTGGTTAATAGGTAAGTCCCAAAAAATGATATAAAATACCATAATAATGCATATAAAACACCCAAGATGGGTAATATAATAGCATGGAACAATAAAAAAATTACAGATACGTTGGAGATGTATCAAGCACCCCCAAGCTTGATGGCGTGTTCGAGTTGCACTTTCTAACTTATACTTGATGCACGTGTGCTTGTGTGCTGAGCAGGATCTGTATATATGGGTTGTTATGGCCGTCATGTAAAGCTTTGATTGTAGCCGTTTTATTTGCATGTAGTCTAGTTTGAAATTATGGGTGGTGTGGTTACATATCCTTGTGTTTTTATTATTGCATGGATGTCGAGTCGTATTTGTGGTTGCCAATGACTCCTTGATGGAAACCATGACTGTTTCCATGTATACACTTCGGTCTATCCTTGTACTTTGGGTTATATCGGACATATTTAATAGCAAGATATTTTTACCTAACATGTTGCACTGGTTACACATGTCAATATTGTATGTAAGATTATATCTTAAATCTCAGTCATTGATATAAAAGAATGAACAACCACTATAATTTAATCTATGTGGACACACGTAATTGCTTAATGTTTGTATTTTTTATAATAACATATAATAAATAGATGTGCCTTCCCTCCAAATTCCACCACTTAACCCAAAATAAATTGTTGAGGTTGTCGGGAATGGAAGCATGCTTTGACTGGATTTGTTGAGGACCCAACCAAAATAAACAAAGGTCTATTGATTTTTGTCGACATGCCTAAAGGCATAAACCGTTCCATGCTTGCTACAAAATTAATAGTCAATGCCTAAATAGGTAATTTCAGGAGAAGTATGGACAAGTTACATGATCTATTTTGGGAAGTTGTTTGGCCCCGTTTTCTTGCAAGAGGTGCACTTAGAGCAGTCAAAAGACATCTGCACAACCAAGAATTACCTTGTACTAGTCGCCAACCCATGCATTCGCACATGCTAGTGTATAAAATACTTGTATGTACTTCCTATGATTTTGGGCGCATTGTAGTTATTTGGTTATTGCATGCTTCATAAATGTGTGCCTTTCATCGATATTGAATTTGCTACAACACTGACTTTTTATATTTACAGTTTATTGTCGTAACTATGCATAAAGAATATATTTGGGTTCCTTATTCAGATGTTGATCGATTTGATCAGCACAATCATTATTTTATTACCCATTCTATTATAACTTCAAGATTCTAGATCTATTTATGTTTCTCTTTTACCACAACTCTATTTATTTTGAAGTGCATCATTGTGCAAACTTTAATTTTCACTCATTTTATTTGTATACTTCATTTCATCTCGACTTTTCTGATAGTAGTATATAATTTGCATCCCTCTACATATATGGAAAGAAAAGCCTTTTGGGAAAGTAAGTTTATGTCACATAATACATACAATTTTTTTCTGTGCCTTCATAAATATGGGGAAGCACATTTGTATCTCAATCAACTTGGATATAAAACATCAAGTCTATTGTTCTAGATGACAGATTTGGGAGCACTTCTCTTCTGCTAGCTTGGATGCACCGCACATGGAAGAATAATCGTACTAAGAAAGCTAGTTTATGGAGTTACACATCATAAAGGCAATGGTTATCAAACTGCTCGGTTAGTAACAAGGAATTCTGATATTGATTCCTCCTAAAATGACTATTGTTCTTTGTGATCAGAGTAAATTGTATCTCCTGCAAGGGACTTTGATCCAACTCCCATGACTTATCTAACCTCATGCTTTGATCATAGATCAACATCTAAACTTTCTAAGCAATCACAGTTGCTCCTCGTCAGGCATATCCTATATTATCACCTTTACTTGCTATATTCGTTCATAGAAAACAACCATCAACATAATCCAGAAGTTTTGTCATCTGTACCCTTCTTAACTTCTACGGGGCTAGAAATTGAAACTTTTCTCATCTATATACCATATATTTAGATATAGTATACCATTTCATATATAAAATGACAGTGATCGGGTTGTAGACCAGCCTGAACAATGTCGTCAACATTAAACGATCAATCGACCATCTATTCTATCCTAATAATCAATGCCAATAAGTTAGTCAGAAGCAATAGTAAGTTCAAAACTGTAGTTCTAAGATTATCTGCAAATTTTTGGAATGTTTTTTTAAACTATATATCACCCAAACAATATTCGACTTAATGAAAAACAAATTGTCAGAACAGGTCATAAATTAACATTCACAAAATCTTTAAACTGTAGGATTAAGTGAGAGGTAGCCATATATACATGATAAGCATAAATGCATGCCTAGTATTTAGCAATTTGTAGGTGTACTGGAAGCGTTGAGCCTGTACAGTGCATACATTTTTCTCTATGCTTACTCTAGCATTTGTGAGTATCACATCCTCTCTATATATGTTAACAAAACTTCTAAACAGGACATGTACATCTAAATTTTACATGACATAACTTCTCTACCATGGGATTAATTTATTTGTATCCGTTCCACCAGCCTTAGATCATCGCACTGGTTGTAATTGGTGCTCCTGCACGTAATACAAAATTGAAACAAACATTAAACAGAATACGTATATGCATGCACTTCACACAAAATTAATAGCGTTTACAAACAGATTATTTCATATCAAAGAGAATCAAAAAGTTTGAAAAGAAAAAATATTTATATTATCAGTAGTTCCTTCAAGAATAATAATCATACATGTGCACATGTATACATACATCTCAGACTGAATCATCTCGTTTCCACCAGGGCTATTACTGCGACACCATCTGTCGTTGGTCTGGGGACATGTAAATAAGATCTAATTGTCTTCATCCACATTGGTGCTAATTTCTGCCTCACCTTCAGCAACAAAGAACAATTTAGTAAGTGTTGCAGCTAATGCCGTTGGTTTGCATGTAGTTCACATAGTTTAGTTTCTCTCCACATATTGAATGCTTGAGCTTAGGTATCCAACATTGGGATCAACGGCCAGTCATAAAGCAAACTAATTCATCATTAAAACATATTCGGTTGAGAACGAAAATCAAGTCAGTTCGCTACCTATATGATCTCGCATCCTTGCCAGCTGGCATACATTTGATGCAGCGTGGTGCCTCTTGTCATAAGTAAATTGAAGGAGAAAAAAATAAAAATTGGTGGTCTTTCTTACATATAAAAAGTAAAAGATTGCTGGTGTTAGTTCTAGAGAAAAATTAATTATGGTACTACAAAATAGATTAGGTTTTTATACATTGAGTCGATTTGTCTTTCTTGAGATGCACATAACCGGAGATAATGATTCCTGAGATGCACATAACTGAAGTATTGATACATTAAGTTGGGGCTACACAATAGTTGAGAGATGGCCCAAATTTTACATGCTAAGATACACAATAGGAAATCAGAGATGTGTGGATACAACTCTAAAGTTCAACATATGAAGCAATCAGAGAAAAGAAATCATTCAGAACCAATGGTGTTCCTGTGTGTGGCTGTGGCCGGGGCATCTGCATGCATGTTCTCTGTCTACAACATTAACATGACAACAACCATGAAAGCCACATATAGGGATGGATGTACTATCATTGTTAGTGCGCAAGGAGTTGGGCATGCATGATCTGATGGCTAGACCCTGCAGCTGCAGTATGCCGCCATCTGGAGTATCAACATGGCTGGCGCCATGAACTTCGGCTAGATGGATATGTCTCAGTCAGAGGAAACAAACCGTTCTGAACCAATGGTGTGGGATCGATCTTCAATCAAACTATTAGTGGGAATGAAATTGGGGGAGCATCCTCTGATGGCTAGACCCTGCTGTATGCCGCCCATCTGGATCTACATGACCGGCGCATGAACTTCGACCAGGTGGATTGACCTGCTCGTCACCTACCACATCATATCTGAAGGGTGGCCTGGTGGGCAACATCTCGCTCACAAATTGGTGGTTGCCCAGAATTTTAGGGTGGCTACAACTTTTAGGAATATATTCGAGCACAACACGATCAGATGACACAACAAAAAATTATTGAATCTGAATCCATAAGAGAAGATAGAATAAGAAACAGATAGAAAAAATTCAAGAAAAAAATAGTGCAAGAAAAAATTCAACAAAAATAGAACTTGATCTAGATGATGAAAACAAATTGAGGCAGTAAGCCCCTTGAGTACGCCAGATCCATGCCCCAACGTGCTTCAATTAGTTTGAGATTTTTCTATGAGGGGGAGAGAAGGGATGGTCGAATAGGTTTCATGGGGGTGAGAGATACATAATAGAAGGGAAGACGTGGAATAGTGTTTTTTCTTTACATGGGGATAGAGGGATGGTGGAATATTCTCCATTGGGAGAAAGAATATGTAGGAAGCCTCGGTGGAACAATAGATTAAACGAAATTAGGATCTAATCTCTTTTTCAACTTAAAAAACAATCTAATCTCTTTATTCGATCCTGCTAGTGAACGGCTCATGATGTTTTATTATTAATATGGGAGTTATTGGAATTAATGCGCAAATCTCCACCGTAATAACTTGGTCCCACCGGATTGACGGCTCCTAATTACTGATTAACATGGTAATTTCTTGGGAGTCTATAATTAGTATAGGTATAGATAGATAGACAGATATCAAGCACCTACCATAAAAAAATTTCAAGAAGGAATCTCACTAAAGGCACTCTCTATTTCTATTCTATCACTGAGTATGAAGCGGCAAGTGCATTCTATTTGCCCTCCTCCACCAACTTCAAATATGTGTTCACAACTATTTTCATGAACTCGTTGGCACATAAAACTCTATAATATCAAAGTTGGTATTCATTTATTTTTCCAATGTTTTTGGGTATCCAATAAGCTCTGACCTATATTATTCCGTCATTCCTTTATTAACTACTACATAGTCTCATCTACATAAAATTACTGGTTGTCTTAGACGATAGCATCAAACACGTCAATATCCCTCGGAACTACCATTTTCCTTCCCTTGTAGATGGCTAAACCATCATAAATAACTTCAAGATATGAATATATCATCAAGTATGATAGAACTTTTACAGAAGACATGAAATGCAAATGTAGGATTTAATTACAACAAAAAGAGGTACACCCATTTTATCATTGCTTCATGCAAACCCCCTCTAACTTTATTTCAAGAGTGTGAATCACACTAATATGTGAAAATGGTAGGTTATGTCTCTTGGGCCAAAAATAATCTCTCTCGAGCATAGCCCATGTTTTTTTTGATATCATCACCCTAGGTTGAATTTGAAATAAATGATGAACTCCGAAATATGGAGAACATTTGGATGACAGAACAGGACACAACCCATATCATATGAGACAATCGAGATCTACTAAAACATAACAACCAAATTTTAGTTTGATGAATCTTCACCAATTTTTTAGCATGATTCACTTCATGATTATACAATCAACCATTTCTACACACCTAGTGTTGCCAATTAACCAACATTCTCATATTTGTGTCATACATCATGACTATATGTGCCGAATTACTTTTTAATATTTCATGCTTTATGGTATTTCGGCGTTTAACTAACATCTCTAGAGGAATGTGTATTCACTCTGAAATCCACCATTGGACCAGAAGCATTTGTTAAGCTTGTTAGGATGGGCAAAGGGAAGCATGATTTGCCTGGATTTGTTTAGGACATATACAAAACAAACAAAGGTCTATTGGTTTCTGCAAACACGCCAAAAGGCATAAAAATGTTCCATTTTTGCTACAAAAGACGTATTCAATGCCTTAACAGGTGATTTCGGGAAAAGTAAGGAAATGTTATCTATCTTTCGAAGCTGTTTGGCCCCACTTACTTGCAAGATGGAGGCACTTAGAGCAGTCAATAGACGCCTGCACAACCAAGAATTACTTTGTATATCTAGTGCCTACTTTAAAGAAAATTCTCAAGATGGAAGCTCATTGAAGGCACTCATTATTTCGATCCTATCACTAATGATGAAGTGGTCAGTGCAATCCATCTATCCTTAATAATAGCATACGAGGCTCCAACCCTCCTCCTCGAACTTCGAATATGTGTTTACATCTATTTTCATGAACTCATTGGCACATAAAACTCTATAATATCAAAGTTAGCATTCATGTGTTTTTCACATTGTTTATGAGTATCTCCTAGACTCCGACTCATGTCATTCCTTCATTTTTTTATTCACTACTACATTGTTCCTTCTACATCAAGTTCCTCTTTTTCTTAGTTGATAGCATCAATTCTATAACTTAGATACATGTCAACCTCCCTCGGAACAATAATTTTTTGTCCCCCATAGAGGGCTAAACCATTGTTGATGACTCCAAGCGACAAATCTATCACCAAATATACTAAAGCGTTGACAAGAGACATGAAATGCAAACATAGGGTTTAATTCCAAAAAAGAGGTACACAAATTTTATCATATCTTCTAGAAAAAGCCCCACAAACTTCATTTCAAGAGTGTGAATCACGCAAATATGTTAAATATGTAGGTGATGTCTGTTGGCTAAAAAGGATGTCTTTCGAGCATCACCCAAGGTTTTTTCTATATCATCACCCTAGGTTGAATTTAAAATAAAGGAAGAACTTAGAAATTTGGAGAACATTTGGATGATAGAATAGGACATGACCCATATGATAGAATAGGACACGACTCAAAAATATTCACTCCATTGTCGGTTCCATTTCAACCTTCCAAATTAAAACTAGATTGAAATCCTATGGTTATTCCACCATCTGCCGCATTCCACCCCATTTGTCTGGCCGATCTCACATCTTGACACAACACAACGGTAGATCATATGAGCCGCATCGGGGACCCGAGCACCTCCAAAAGTCGGTGGATGGCCAGTCGGAGATAGCTAATTTTTTTAAAAAAACTAATGAAATCAACGCGGTTGTATGTGAATATTTATGGAATTTGTCCAGAACATTCTACGTGATTGTAGTGAGGAATAAACACTTGTTTAAAACATTGTTTCTTCCATTTCATGAAAATAGGGTAAAAAATCTATAAGAAACGTAGGTGAAATACTAGTAATAGTCAAGAGAAACCACTTCGTCTTGACAAGTCTTCATGTATCTGCGTGGTTCATTATAAGATATACATGAGTTGTTCTTCTTTGTAACTACACATGATTGTACAATCAACCTTTTCCACACACCTAGTGGCCAATTAACTAACTTTCTCATATTTGTTTCATACATCACGACTATATGAGCTGAATTGCTTTTTCATATTCAAGTTTTAAGGTCTTTCTACTCTAAACTAGCATCTTTAGAGGAATGTGTCTTCACTCCGAAATCCACCATTCGACCAAAAGTTTATGCTGAGGTTGTTGGGATTGGTAAAGGGAAGCATGATTTGACAAAAGTTGTTCAGGAGACATCTGAAATAAACAAAGGTCTATCGGTGTCCCCAAACATGCCTAAATGCATTAAAATGTTCCATGCATGCTACAAAAGACATAGGCAACGCCTTAACATGTGATTTCAGGAGAAGTAAGGCAAAGTTATCTATTCTGGGAGGCTATTTGGCCCCGATTGCTTGCAACATGTGATGCTCATAGTAGCCAAAATACGCACACATGACCAAGATTTACCTTGTATATCTAGTGCTTGCTATAAAAAAACTCAAGATGGAAGATCAACGAAGGCAGTCGATATTTCAATTCTATGACTGATGCAGAAGTGGTTAGTGCAATCCATTTATCCTTAATTACAGCGTACGAGGCTCCAACCCTTATCTGTCAACTTTAAATATATGTTTTGCATATATTTTCAGGACTCATTGGCACATAAAACTCTATAATATCAAAGTTAGTATTCATGTGTTTTTCGCATTGTTTTTGAGTATCTCATCGGCTCTGACTCTTGGCATTCCATCATTTGTATATTGACTACTACATTGTTCCTTTTACATCAAGTTCCTCTTTGTTCTTAGTTGATAGCATCAATGCTATGACTTACAAACATGTTAATCTCCCTTGGACCAACAATTTTCCTTCCCTGGTAGATGGCTAAACCATCGTCGATGACTCAAAGCGACGAATCTATCACCAAGGTGCAAACCTAGGGTTTAATTTGAACAAAAATAGGTACACACATTTTATCATTGATTCCAGCAATATCGTCCACCTTCATTTCAAGAATGTGAGTCACACAAATATGTGAAAATGGTAGGTGATGTCTCCTGGCCAAAAATCATGTCTTTCGAGCATCACCCAAGGTTTTTTTATATCATCACCCTAGGTTGATTTTTTTACAGGATGAACTCGGAAATATGGAGAACATTCAGATGAATGAATGGGACATGGCCCATATCATATGGGACATCTAAGATCTACTAAAAAATACTCGCTCCATGGTCATTTCCATTTCCACCTTCCAAATTAAAACTAGATCAAAACCCTATGCTTATTCCACCCTCTGCTGCATTCCATCCCCGTCGTCTGGCCCAATCTCACATCCTGCATTGGCATAACACAAAGGTAAGTCATACTAGATGCATAGGGGACCCGAGGGCCTTCCAAAGCTGGTGGATGGCCCGACGTAGATAGCTAATTGTTTTAGAAAAAGTAATGAAACCACTTGGTTGTGTGCGGATATTTATGGAATTTTCCTAGAATGTTCTACATGATTGTAGCAAGGAATAGACACTTGTTTAAAACATTATTACATCCCTTTCATGAATATCAGATAGAAATCTATAAGAAACAAGAGTGAAATACTTGTAATGCGCATGTGAAACCACGTCTCCTTGACAAACCTACATGTCTATGCTTTGTAACTATGTACATATACATTTTATAAGGCGGCAATAATGAATTATACGTAAGCTAGTATAACTTGAGTTGCTTACCAAATTTAATTGTATTTCCTATCATATGACATATTAAATTTTTCTATGAATTTGGTGATTGAGATGAGGAGGCATATATGTTGCCTAGTGTAATAACACAAGAGAACAACTTTAGTTCGATGCTTCTTCAGTAATTTATTAGCATGATTCACAAATCATGATTGTATAGCCAACCTTTTTGCACACGAAGTGTTGCCAATTAACCGACAATCACACATTTGTTTCATACATCATGACTATATGAAATACTCTTATATATTTGAGGTTTTAAAGTCTTTGGGATCCAAACTAACATCTTTAGACGAACATTTTTCCACTCTCAAATTCATTATTGGACCAAAAACTTTTGTTGAGGTCTTTGGGATTTGTAAAGGGAAGCATAATTTAACTGGATTTGTTTGAGACACATGCAAAACAAACAAAATGTCTATCATTTTCCACCAATATGCCAAAAGTTATAAATTGTTCCATGCTTGCTAGAAAAGATGTAGCCAACACATTAACATGTGATTTCAGGAGAACTAAGGTGATTTAAATGATCAATTCTGGGAAGCTGTTTGGCCATGTTTGCTTGCAAGAGGGTGGCACTTAGAGCAGCCAAAAGATGTCCAACAACCAAGAATTACCTTGTATATATAGTGCCTCCCAACATAAGTTCTCAACAAGGAAGCTCGCTAAAGGCACTCACTATTTTGATTCTATCACTGTGAAGTGGCTAGTGCATTCTATCTGTTCTTAGTAACAACTTACTAGGTTCCACCCTTGTTCCGCCAACTTCAAATATGTGTGTTTTACCTCTGTTTTCATGAACTCGGCTTCACATAAAAATCTATCATATCAAATTTGGTATTCATGTGTTTTCACATTGTTTTTGTGTATCTAGTAGGCTCCGACTCATGTCATTCCATCATTCCTTTATTGAATACTACATAGTTCCATCTACATAAGGTTCCTCTTTGTCTTAATTAGCTGATAGCATCAATGCAATGACTTACGAACAAGTCAATCTCCGTTTGAAAACCAATTTTCCTTCCCTGGTAAATGCTTTAACCATCGTAGATGACTCGAAGCGACGAATCTATCACCATGTATAATAAAACTATGATAAGAGACATGCAATGCGAACCCGTGGTTTAATTCCAAAAAAAGAGGTGCACAAATTTTATCATGGCTTCTAGCAAACCCCCCAGCTGACTTTATTTCAAGAATGCAGATTAGAGAAATATGTGAAAAAGTAGGTGATGTCTCTTGCCGAAAAATCATGTCTTTCGAGCATCACCCAAGGTTTTTTAGAGATCATCATCCTAGGTTGTATTTAAAAAAAGGATGAACTAGGAAATATGGAGAACATTCGGATAACAGAACGCGACACAACCCATATCATAGAAGACAACTGAGATCTACTCCAAAATACTCGCTCCATTGTTGTTCCCATTTCCAGCTTCCAAATATAAAGTAGATCGAAATCCTAGGGGTATTCCACGCTCCGCCACATTCCATCCACTTCATATGACCCAATCTCACATCTTGGGACAACACAATGATAAGTAGTACCAGCCGTGTGGGGGTAACCGAGCAACTCCCAAAGCAGGTGGATGACACGACGGAGATAGCTAATTGTTTTTTGCAAAAATAATGAAAATAATGTGGTTGTATGCGAATATTTATGGAATTTGTCTAGAACATTCTAAGTGATTGTAGCGAGGAATACACACTTGTTTAAAACATTGTTACATACCTTTCATGAAAATAGGATAAAAATCTATAACAAACATAGGTGACATACTTGTAATAGTCATCTTAAACCACTTCTCCCTCACAAAACAACATGTCTCTATGCGGTTATTATAAGTAAGACATGAGTTATTCTTCTTTGTAACCATACATGGACTTCTTTATCACACGACAACTATGAATTTTCCATAGACAAAGTATACACTAGTATAACTTGAGTGGCCAACTTAATTTTCTTGTATTTCCTATCATATGATATCTTAAATGTTGCTAAGAATTTGGAGATTGTGATATCTAGCCAAATAGATTCCTTGGTTTAATAACACATGATATTAGCTAAATTTTAGTTTGATGCCTCTTCACAAATTTATTAGCATGATTCACTAATCATGATTGTACAGTCAACCTTTTCCACACACACCTAGGGTTGCTAATTAACCAACGTTCACATTTTTTCATACATCATGACTATATGAGCTGAATTATTTTTTCATATTTCAAGTTTTAAGGTCTTTGGGCTCTGAACTAACATATTTAGAGGAATGTGTCTTCACTCTGAAATCCACCAGTCCACCAACAATTTATGTAGAGGTTATTAGGATTGGTGAAGGGAAGCATGATTTGACTGGATTTGTCCAGGACACATCCAAAACAAACAAAGGTCTATCGGTTTCCCAAACAAGCCAAAATACATAAAAATGTTCCATACTTGCTACAAAAGACATAGTCATTGTCTTAACATGTGATTTCAGGAGAAGTAAGGTGAAGTTATCTATTTTGGAAAGTTGTTTGGCCTTGTTTGCTTGAAATATGGTGGTGCTAAAAGCAACCAAAAGATGTCAGCACAACCAAGAATTACCTTGTACATCTAATGACTGCTATAAAAGATGCCCGCACAACAAAAGTAGGTACAAACATTTTATCATTGCTTCTTGCAAATCCCCCTCTCACTTCATTTCAAGAGTGTGAATCACACAAATATGTGAAAATGATAGGTGATGTCTCTTGGACAAAAATCATGTCTTTCGAGCATCACCCAAGGTTTTTTTTGATTCATGGCAATAGGTTGAATTTAAAAGAAAGGATGAACTTGCAAATATGGAGAACATTCGGATGATAGAATAAGATGCGACCCATATCATACGAGACATTTGAAATCTACTTAAAAATACTCGCTTCATTGTCGATTCCATTTCCACCTTTTGAACTAAAACTAGATAGAAATCCTTCGGTTATTCCACCACCCACTGCATTACATTCCCGTCATCTGGCCCAATCTCGCATCTTGGCACAACACAATGGTAAGTCATACCAGCCACATTGCGGACCAAGAGCGTCTCGCAAAGCCGGTGGATGACCTGGCGGAGATAGCTAATTGTTTTATAAAAAAATAATGAAACCAACGCGGTTGTATGCGAGTATTTATGGAATTTATCTAGAACATTCTGCATGATTGTAATGACAAATAAACACTTGTTTAAAACACTGTTACATCCCTTTCATGAAACTAACATAAAAATCTATAACAAACATAGGTGAAATGCTTGTAATACTCATGTCAAACAACTTTTGCATGACAGACCAACATGTCCCTACGCGGTCCATTATTAGATATACATGAGTTGTTCTTCTTGGTAACTATACATGTACTTTTTTATCATGTGGCAACTATGAATTTTCAATACACTAGTATACACTAGTCTAATTTGAGTTGCTTACTTAACTTGATATGATTTCCTATCATATGACATCTTACATGTTTCAATGAATTTTTTTGATTGAGATATTGAGGCAAATTTGTCCCCTCATGTAATAACACAAGAGAACTGTCAAATTTTGGTTTGATGCTTCTTCACCATTTAATAGCATGATTCACTAATCATGATTTTCCACACAACTAGTGTTGCTAATTAACCAATGTTTGCATGTTTATTTCATCGGCTATATGAGCTTACTTACTTTCGCATCTTACAATTTTAAGGTCTTTGGGGTTGGAACTAACATCTTTAGAGGAATGTCTCTTCACTGTGAAATCCACCATTCGACCAAAAACTTTTGCTGAGGCTTTCAAGATTGGTAAGGGGAAGCATAATATCGGTTTCCATCATTCGACTGGATTTGTACATGACACATCCAAAACAAAAAAAGGTCTATCGGTTTCCACACACATGCCTAAAGGCATAAAAAAATCCATGCTTGCTACAAAAGACATGGTCAACACCTTAATAAGTGATTTAATTAAGGACAAGTAAGGCAGAGTTATTAATTTTGGGAAGCTGTTTGGCATGATTTGCTTGCAAGATGGTGGCGCTCAGAGTAGCCAAAAGATGCCCGCACAACCAAGAATTACGTTGTATATCTAGTGCGTGCTTTAAAAAATATCAAGATGGAGGCTCACTGAAGGCTCTCAATATTTCAATTTTATGACTGATGATGAAGTGGCCAATGCAATCATCTATACTTAATAATAGCATACGGGGCTCCAACCCTCATCCACAGCCAAAATAAACAAAGGTCTATCGGTTCCGCCAACATACCTAAAGGCCTAAATTGTTCCATGTTTGCTACAAAATTAATAGTCAAGGTCTAAATAGGTAATTTCACGAGAAGTAAGGACAAGTTAAACGATCTACTTTGGGAAGTTGTTTGGCCCCGTTGGTTTGCAGGAGGTTCACTTAGAGCAGTCAAAAGACATCTACACAACCAACAATTACCTTGTATATCTAGCACCTACTATTAAAAAAATTCTCAAGAAGGAATCTCACTAAAGGCACTCTCTATTCCTACTCTATCACTGAGTATGAAGCGACAAGTGCATTCTATTTGTCCTCAATAACAATGTACTAGGCTCCACTCCTCCTCCACCAACTTCAAATATGTGTTTACATCTATTTCCATAAAATTGTTCAAACATAAAACTCTATAATATCAAAGTTGGTATTCATTTTGTTTTTCCTAATGTTTTGGGGTATCAAGTAGGCTTTGACTTATATTATTCCGTCATTCCTTTACTAACTACTAGAAAGTCCCATCTACATCAAGTTCCTGGTTGTCTTAGATGATTGCATCAAACATGTCAATATCCCTTAGAACTACCATTTTCCTTCTATAAAAGATGGATAACCCACTGTAGATGACTCTGGGCAACGAATATATCATCAAGCATACTAGAACTTTGACAAAAGACATGAAATGCAAACATAGGGTTTAATTACAACAAAAAAGGTACACCCATTTTCTCATTGCTCCTAGCAAACCCTCTCTAGCTTTATTTCAAGAGTGTGAATCACACTAATATGTGAAAATGGTAGGTGATGTCACTTGGCATAGAAATCATCTCTCTTGAGTATCGCCAAGGTTTTGTCAATATCATCACCCTAGGTTGAATTTAAGATAAATGATGAACTCAGATATATGGAGAACATTTGGATGACAGAACAGGACGTGACCCATATCATACGAGACAATTGAGATCTACTAAAAAATAACAGCCAAATTTTAGTTTGATGAATCTTCACCAATTTTTTAGCATGATTCACTTCATGATTGTGCAATCAACCTTTTCCACACACCTACTATTGCCAATTAACCAACGTTCTCATATTGGTTTCATACATCATGACTATATGAGCTGAATTACTTTTTAATATTTCATGTTTTAAGATATTTGGGCTTTTAACTAACATATCTAGAGGAATGTGTCTTCAGTCTGAAATCCACCATTGGACCCAAAGCATGTATTGAGCTTGTTGGGATTGGTAAAAGGAAGCATGATTTGACTAGATTTGTTCAGGACACATCCAAAACAAACAAAGGTCTATCGGTTTCGGCAAACACGCCTAAAGGCATAAAATATTCCATTTTTGCTACAAAAGCCATTCAATGCCTTAACAGGTGATTTCAAGAGAAGTAAGGCAAAGTTATCTATCTTTGGAAGCTATTTGACCCCACGTACTTGCAAGATGGTAGAGCTTAGAACGGTCAAAAGACGCATGCATAACAAAGAATTACGTTGTATATCTGCTATCAAAAAAATTCAAGATGGAAGCTTACTGAAGTCACTCACTATTTTGATCCTATCACTGATGATGAAGTGGTCAGTGCAATCCATCTATCCTTAATAATAGCGTACGAGGCTCCAACCCTCCTCCGCCAACTTCAAATATGTGTTTTACATCTATTTTCATGAACTCATTGGCACGCAAAACTCAATCTATATTATGAAAGTTAGTATGCTTGTGTTTTTCGCATTATTTTTGAGTATCTCCTAAACTCCGAATCATGCCATTCCTTCATTTTTTTTGTTCACTACTACATTGTTCCTTCTACATCAAGTTCCTCTATATCTTAGTTGATAGCATCAAAGCTATAACTTACAAACATGTCAATCTCCCTCGGAACAATAATTTTTTGTCCCCCGTAGAGGGCTAAATCATTGTAGATGACTCCAAGCGACGAATCTATCACCAAATATTCTAAAGAGTTGACAAGAGACATGAAATGCAAACATATGGTTTAATTACAAAAAAAGACTTACACAAATTTTATCATATATTCTAGCAAACACCCCCACTAACTTCATTTCAAGAGTGTGAATCACACAAATATGTTAAAGTGGTATGTGATGTCTGTTGGCTGAAAATCATGTCTTTCGAGCATCACCCAAGGGCTTTTTCGATATCATCACCCTATGTTGAATTTAAAATAAAGGATGAACTCAGAAATTTGGAGAACATTCGGGTGACAGAAGAAGATGCGACCCATATGATACGAGGTAACTGAGATCTACTCAAAAATACTCGATCCACTGTTGTTTTCATTTCCACCTCCCAAATTAAAACTAGATCGAAATCCTATGGTTATTCCACCATCAGTCGCATTCCATCCCCTTTATCATACCCAATCTCACATCTTAGCACAACACAATGGTAAGTCATACCTTCCACGCCGGGGACTCGAGTATCTCCAAAAGTTGGTGGATAACCAGTCAGAGATAGCTAATTGTTTTTTGAGAAAATAATGAAATCAACACGGTTGTATGTGAATATTGATGGAATTTGTCCAGAACATTCTACATGATTGTGGTGAGGAATAAACACTTGTTTAAAACATTGTTACGTACATTTCATTAAAATAGGGTAAAAATCTATAACAAACGTAGGTGAAATACTTGTAATAGTCATGTGAAACAACTTCGGCTTGGCAAATCAACAGGTATGTGCGCGGTTCATTATAAGATATACATGAGTTGTTTCTTTTTGTAACTACACATGGACTTTATTATCACGCGGCAGCTATATGACTTATCAATGCACTAGTATACTATTCTAGCTTGAGTTACTTACTCGAGTTTATGGTATTTCCTATCATATGACATCTTAAATGTTGCAAAGAATTTGGTCATTGAGATATCAAGCCAAATATGTTCCCTGGTGTAACAACACAAGATAAAAACAAATTTTAGTTTGATGCCTCATCGCCAATTTATTAGCAAGATTCACTAATCATGATTGTACAATCAACCTTTTCAACACACCAAGTGTTGCCAATTAACTAACGTTCGCATATTTGTTTCACACATCACGACTATATGAGCTGAATTAGTTTTCCATATTTCAAGTTTTAAGGTCTTTGGGCTTTGAACTAACATTTATAGAGGAATGTGTCATCACTCTACAATCCACCATTCGACCAAAAAGTTCTGCTGAGGTTGTTGGGATTGGTAAAGGGAAACATGGTTTGACAAGATCTGTTCGGGACACATCCAAATCAAACAAAGGTCTATCAGTTTCCCCAAACATGCCTAACTTCATTAAAATGTTCCATGCTTGCTACAGAAGACATTGTCAACGCCTTAACATGTGATTTCAGGAGAACTAAGGCGAAGTTATCTATTCAGGGAAGCTGTTTGGCCCTGTTTGCTTGCAAGATGTGACGCTCACAGCATCCAAAAGACACCTGCACAACCAAGAATTGACTTGTATATCTAGTTCCTTCTATAAAAAAATCTCAAGATGGAAGATCATTGAAGGCACTCTAATATTTCTATTCTACAACTCATGTAGAAGTGGTCAGTGCAATCCATCTATCCTTGATAACAGCGTACGGGCTCCAACCCTCATCCGCCAACTTCAAATATGTATTTTACATCAATTTTCATGACTCATTGGCACATAAAACTCTATAATATCAAAGTTACTATTCATATGTTTTTTTGCATTGTCTTTGAGTATCTCGTAGGCTCCGACTCATGTCATTCTGTCATTTCTTTATTCACTACTACATTGTTCCTTCTACATCAAGTTCATCTTTGTCTTAGTGTATAGCATCAATGCTATAACTTACAAACATGTCAGTCTCCCTCGGACCAACAATTTTCCTTCCCTGGCAGATGGCTAAACCATTATCAATGACTCTAAGCGACGAATCTATCACCAAGGTGCAAACCTAGGGTTTAATTCCAACAAAAATATGAACACACATTTTATCATTGATTCTAGAAGACCCCCTCTAACTTCATTTCAAGAGTATGAATCACACAAATATGTCAAAATGGTAGGTGATGTCTCTTGGCCAAAAAATATGTCTTTCGAGCATCACCGAAGGTTTTTTCGATATCATCACCCGAGGTCAATTTTTTTATAGGATGAACTCGGAAATATGGAGAACATTTGGATGAATGAATCGGACACATCCCATATCACATGAGACAACTGAGGTCTACTCAAAAATATTGGCTCCATTGTCGTTTCCATTTCCACCTTCCAAATTAAAACTAGATCAAAATCATGTGCTTATTCCATCCTCCACCGCATTCCATCCCTATTGTCATATGGCCCAATCTTGCATTGGGATAACACAATAGTAAGTCATACCAGCCACATCGGGGACGCAAGCACCTTCCAAAGCGGGTGGATGACCCGACGTAGATAGCTAATTGTTATAGAGATGGTAATGAAACCACTTGGTTGTATGCGAATATTTATGGAATTTTCCCGGAAGATTATACATGATTGTAGCAAGGGATAGACACTAGTTTAAAACATTATTACATCCCTTTCATGAAAATCGGATAGAAAACTATAACAAACAATAGTGAAATACTTCTAATACTCATGTGATACCACGTCTGCTTGACAAACCTACATGTCTTTGCTTTTTAACTATACATAGACATTTTATAAGGCAACAACAAAGAATTATCCATACACTAGTATAACTTGAGTTGCTTACCGAATTTAATTGTATTTCCTATCATATGACATCTTAAATGTTTCTATGAATTTGGTGATTCAGATGACGAGGCAAATATGTTGCCTGGTGTAATAACACAAGAGAACAACTTCAGTTTGATGCTTCTTTAGTAATTTATTAGCATGTTCAGTAATCATGATTGTATATCCAACCTTTGCCCACATGAAGTGTTGCAAATTAACTGACAACCACGCATTTGCTTCATACATCGCGACTATATGAGCTGAATTACTTTTATATATTTCTGGTTTTAAGGTCTTTGGGCTCCAACGAAACATCTTTAGAGGAACATGTCCTCCATTATTGGACCCAAAAACTTTTGTTGAGGTTGTTGGGATTGGTAAAGGGAAGCATAATTTAATTGGATTTTGTTCCAAGACACATGCAAAACAAACAAAGGTCTATCAGTTTCAGCCAACATGACAAAAGGCATAAATTGTTCCATGCTTGCTAGAAAGATGTAACCAACGCCTTAGCAGGTGATTTTAGGAGAACTAAGGCGATGTTAAATGATCAATTTTGGGAAGCTATTGGGCCCTATTTGCTTGCAAGAGGGTGGCACTCAGAGCAGCCAAAAGATGTCTAGCATCCATGAATTACCTTGTATATCTAGTGCCTCCTAGCAAAAATTCTTAAGAAGGAAGCTCGCTGAAGGACTCACTATTTTGATTCTATCACAGTGAAGTGACAGTGCATTCTATATGTTCTTACTAACAACTTACTACGTTCCACCCTTGCTCCGGCAACTTCAAATATGTGTTTTACATCATTTTCATGAACTCGGCTGCACATAAAAATCTATCATATCAAATTTGGTGTTCATGTGTTTTTCGCAATGTGTTGGTGTATGCTAGTAGGATCTGACTCAAGTCATTCCATCATTCCCTTATTTACTACTACATAGTTCCATATACATAAGGTAGCTCTTTGTCTTAGCTTGATAGCATCAATGCAATGATTTACAAACATGTCAATCTCCCTTGGAAAACCAATTTTCCTTCCTAGTAAATGCTCTAACCATCGTAGATGACTCCAAGCGACCAATCTGTCGCCATAGTATACTAAAACTATGATAAGAGACATGAACTGCCAACCTAGGGTTTAATTCCGATAAAAAGAGGTACACCAATTTTATCATGGCTTCAAGCAAACACCCCTCTAACTTCATTTCAAGAGTGTGAACTTGGCAAATATGTGAAATGGTTGGTGATGTCTCTTGGCGAAAAAATCATGTCTTTTCGACCAACACGCAAGCTTATTTAGAGATCATCATCCTAGTCTGAATTCAAAAAAGGATGAACTAGGAAATATGGAGAACATTTGGATGGCAGAATGCGAGCGACCCATGTCATACAAGACAACTGAGAGCTACTCAAAAATACTCGCTCCATTGTTGTTCCCATTTCTAGCTTCCAAATTGAAAGTGGATCGAAATCATAGGGTTATTCCACCCTCTGCCACTTTCCATCCACGTCATCGAACCCAATCTCGCAACTTGGTACAACACAATGGTAAGTAGTACCAGCCGTTCGGGGACCCGAGTAACTCCCAAAGCCGGTGGATGATGTAGAGGATATAGCTAATTGTTTTTGCAAAAATAATGATACCGACACTAGTATAACTTGAGTTGCTTACTTAATTGTATTGTATTTCCTATCATATGATATCTTAAATGTTGCTAAAGTTTGGTGATTGAGATATCTAGTCGAATAGGTTCCTTGGTGTAATAACACAAGATATGAGCTAGATTTTTGTTTGATGCCTCTTCACCAACTTATTAGCATGATTCACTAATCATGATTGTATAGTCAACCTTTTCCACACACAAAGGGTTGCCAATTAACCAATGTCTGCATAATTGTATCATACATCACGACTATATGAGATGAATTAATTTCTCAAATTTCAAGTTTGATGGTCTTTTGGGCTCTGAACTAACATCTTTAGAGAAATGTGTCTTCACTCTAAAATACACCATTCGACTAAAAAGTTATGTTGAGGTTATTAGGATTGGTAAAGGGAAGCATGATTTGATTGGATTTGTCCAGGACACATCCAAAACAAACAAAGGCCTATCGGTTTGCCCAAACAAGCCTAAATGCATAAAAATGTTCCATGCTTGCTACAAAAGACATAGTCAATGCCTTAACATGTGATTTCAGGAGAAGTAAGGTGAAGTTATCTAGTTTGGGTAGCTGTTTGGCCTTGTTTTCTTGAAAGATGGTGGCGCTCAGAGCAACCAAAAGATGTCTGCACAACCAAGAATTACCTTGTGTATCTAGTGCCTGCTATAAGAAAATGTCAAGATGGAAGCTCCCTGAAGGCACTCAATATTTTGATTATATGACTAATGATGAAGTGGTATGTGCAATCCATCTATCCTTAATAATAGCGTATGATGATCCAACCCTCATCCGCCGACTTCAAATATGTGTTTTACATATATTTTCATGACCCATTGGCACATAAAACTCTATAAGATCAAAGTTAGTATTCACGTGTATTATGCATTGTCTTTTAGTATCTCGTAGGCTCCGACTCATGTCATTCCATCATTTCTTTTTTGACCACTACATTGTTCGTTCTACATCAAATTCCTATTTGTCTTAGTTGATAGCATCAATGCTATATCTTGCAAGCATGTCTATCCCCCTCGAACTAACATTTTTCCTTCCCTGGAAGATGGCAAAACCATCGTAGATGACTCCAAGCGGCAAATCTTTCACCAAGTATACTAAAGCTTTGACAAGACAGATGAAATGCAAACCTAGGTATTAATTTTCCAATAAATTAGGTACACACATTTTCTCATTGCATCTAGCAAACCCCCCTCTCACTTCATTTCAAGAGTGTGAATCACACAAACATGTGAAAATTGATAGGTGATGTCTCTTGGACAAAAATCATATCTTTTGAGCATCACCAAAAGGTTTTTATTCATCACCATAGGCTGAATTTAAAATAAAGGATGAACTCGCAAATATGGAGAATATGTAGGTGACAGAATATGATGCGACCCATATCACACGAGACAATTGAAATCTACTCAAAAATACTCGCTCCATTGTCGTTTCCATTTCCACCTTCCAAACTAAAACCGGATAGAAATCCTAGGGTTATTCTACCATCCACCGCATTCCATCCCTTTCATCTGGCCAAATCTTGCATCTTGGCACAACACGACAATAAGTCGGAGCAGCAATGTTGGGGACCCGAGCGTCTCGCATAAGGAAGTGCATGACCTAACGGAGATAGCTAACTATTTTTGAAAAGATAATGAAATCGATGTAGTTGTATGCGAATATTTATGGAATTTATCCAGAACATTCTGCATGATTGCACGAAGGAATAAACACTTGTTTAAAACATTGCTACATCCCTTTCATGAAACTAGGATTAAAATCTATAACAAACATAGGTGAAATTCTTGTAATAGTCATGTGAAACAACTTCTCCATGACAAACCAACATGTCTCTACGCGGTTCATTATTCGATATACATGAGTTATTCTCCTTTGTAACTATACATGGACTTCTTTACCTTGCGACAACTATGAATTTTCAATACACTAGCATACACTAGTCTAACTTGAGTTGCTTACTTAATTTGATAGTATTTCCTATCATATGACATCTTAAATGTTTCTATGAATTTGGCGATTGAGATATCGAGGCAAATATATTCCCTTGTGTAGTAACACAAGAGAACTATAAAAATTAGTTTGATACTTCTTCAACAATTTATTATCATGATTTACAAATCATGACTTTTACAGTCAACCTTTTCCACACACCTAGTGTTGCTAATTAATCAAGGCTACATGAGCTTAATTACTTTTGCATCTTACAATTTTAAGATCTATGGGCTTGGAACTAACATCTTTACAAGAATGTCTCGACCGGCTGGTTCATGGCCATCATCGACGCCTACTATGACTCTAAGTTGGACCAGATGATCGTTGCCGCCATCAATAAGTTCACCATCGTCAAGAAGCTCGCGGATGACATTGACGTACTCCTCTAGCCCGCGTGCCCGGGCTCCTCATTGCCTCCCACCCTAATCGGCCTCCATGGCGAGAACCTCTTTCAAGCACTGGTGGCCCTGCGACTGCTTGCCGATGCAACAAAGAATGTCCACCTCGAGGCCGCGCCTCGTCTTGCAAGAATTCTGTCGACCTACACATCCGCGTGTACGAGCAAGTCGTGTACATAGGAATCTATAAGACCAGTGAGGATGTTGCGACGTTGGCCTACGTCAACCGGCTGGAAGCATTGGACGCCTTTGTTGAGAAGCACCTTGACCTCGCCACAAAAGCCGTCGCTCCTAAGCCGCCGGTCGGTGGCCCGGTGCAGTGAGTCGAGGAGGAGGAGGTCGTACTTTGACGGATGCATCTTTCTTATTGCCTCTTGTAACCACCACTATGATTGCATCATCATGGCCTTAATTCTTATTGCGCTATTTCATTCTCGTTCCAGTCAATACAGACATGTGCGACCCCTTTGCTCACATTTGGAGGCAATTGTATGCATCACTATAACTAGTACTCCATCCGTCAATTTATAAGTTTTGCTTACCTTTTCCATCAACTTCGTGCAACACACGGGCATCTTGCTAGAAACACTACAACATCTCGGACCGCATGTGACCAAACCGACGATGCGCCAACCTAGCTACTACCCTACTTATCTGGCAGAAAAAGCCCCGCCCTAGCATTTCCAATCGTTATTTCTTTCTATCGATCGTGCCAAGGAGCAGAACCAAATGTTACAATTTATAATTGTTTCTCTACTCATATAAAAGACTCAGTTGGTGATGGTGGTGTGTGTGCCATCCGTCATTTCTGACCATTAGATCTGCATCTAAAGGTTGTGAGGTAAGTTGTGGCATTTTTGCAACAATAGCCCACTTCTCTGCTGCAATTTGCAGAGAACCTCTTATTATCTTGAAAGCAACCACATCCCTCCCTCACCTCATCAAAACAGCCTGAGAAATATATTTTGAGTGAAAAGTAATATATTTTTAGTGGTATATATGTATATCAAAACAAGAGTGTTTTCTTTCAAGTTTGTGAACAAGTACTATTTGTAACACCCCGGATGTAACTTGCCATATTTGTAACTCTGACTCTTGCCATTTTCGGCTTTAAGTTATGAGATTTCCTTCGTGGTTGGGTTTTGTCTTTGTTTTTCATTTTGTTCATGTCATGCATTTCATATCATGTCATCTTGTGCATCGCATTTGCATTCGTGTTCGTCTCATGCATCCGAGCACTTTCCCCGTTGTCCGTTTTCGCAAACTGACAGTCCCACATGCACCCGATGCACCCCTCTTGTCCCCGTTGTTCGTCTTGCCGAGCAGGTGTTAAGCATTCTCAGAATGGAGTGAGATTTTCCAAGTGGCCTTGGTACACCACCTGTAGACCGCCTGTCAAATTTCGTTCCATTTGGAGGCCGTTTGATGCTTCAACGGTTAACCAGGGAACCGCAAAAGCCTCTTGTGTGTTGCAGCCCAACACCCCTCCAAAACAGCCCAATAACCCATCTAAACCATCTCCATGTCCTCCGTTGTCGGATCACGATCGTGTGGGTGAAAACTACACCTCATTTGGACACTCCAAACTCCCCCTACCTATAAATATGTGCACTCTTCCGAAATCCCGGGTCCTGAAACCCTAGCCTCACCCCACTCCGCCGCCGGACACGTCCGGATTCCACCGCACAAGTCGTCGCCGCCCACAGCCACTGGCGTGCTGCCATGTGGCAGCCGCCACCTCCCACCGCGCCGGCCCGCTCGGCCCGGGGCAGGCCCCCGAAGCCCGAGCGCCTCCCTGCGTCGGTCAACCGCGCCCGTGCCCGCATCTCCCGGCTCCACCGCCGCCCCTTACCCGCTCCGCTCGCCGCCGAACGCCGCTCCGCCGTGCCGCTCCTCACCTCACCGCGCCGGTGCCCGCTCGTCGACCGCACCCGGATCCGGCGAGATCCCGGTAGGGGAGGACCCCGCTGTCCATATCTAGCCCCCTTCCTCTCGGCGAGCTTCATCGACTCCGGTCGCCGTCCTCTCCCTCTCCGGCGAGTTCTCCGGCGAAGTTGCGGCCATCCTCGAAAAATGTGCTAACCCTAGATCTGTTTTTCTGGGAGGTGATTTTCACAAAGTCCCGAACCCCCCTGTAAATTTTCATGCCATATTCATCTTGCCACATCTTGTTGCACGTAGATCCAAATGATGCATAAGATATATAGAATTGTTTGTCTCATTGAGCTCTTCATGCTAGAAGCATTTACATGCATGTTCATGTTCATTATGATGGCATTTTCATTGATGCAAGTGTGCTATAAAATGTTAACTGCTGTTACTTATCATATCATGGTGATTTGTCATTTTTGTAACATTTGATGTGTGCATCGTATGAGTTTGAGGTCTACATGTGTTTTGAACTACAACATTCCATCTTTACAGCGGTGCTTGTCTTGTATTTTTGTATTCTATGTGGTGACTAGCACAAGCATGCAAAGTAGCCTCCGCGATGTTGCTGTTTTCAGGGACTTGGGATTTTGCCATGTAAACATGATGCTATTGTGAGATCCATGCATGTTTTGAGTTGCTTCAGTAAGGATGTTTTGAACATGTGGTTATGCTCTATCCATCCATGCCCCTGTTTGTAATTATGGAGTTGTCTAGCATGTCTTGTTCTTGCTCTACTTTTGCTATAAAATGTTCCTGGCAGAATTTGAACATGTTAATCAATATTGCCATGGTTGTTGCTAGTGATCCATGCATCCTATGAACTTGATCTTGCCATGGTTAGCTTCAGGAACATGTCATCTTGCCGTTTCTATGCTTGTTTTGTCATGCAATGCTTTGTGGTGAGTGGCATGAGCTCGCGAAGTTGCTATCGTGAATCTATTTATGCCATGCTCTATTTTTCTGCTAAGTTTGATACTATTAATAGAACTTGCTATGTTTACATGGGTTCCATCATATCTTCTGTGTCTTTTTGGCTCATGATCAGTAAGGGACTTTTGATCTATGCATTTAGTAGAATCAAGCCATGCCTTTGTTTTCTATGATATGTTCCTGTAGCATGTTGTTTGCTTGCTCTAAATAGTGCTTCCTATTTTTGACATGTTGGTATTTTCACCAAGTCTGTGATGCTGATATCTTTTGCACTTTTGCCATGCTTGTTTGAACCTGCTCTTTTGTGATTTTGCCGTAACTCAGTGTTCATGTTTTGTCAAGCATATCTTTTACATCACTGCCATATGCTTTGTTGCTATGTTGGAGTGCAGTAGCTTAGTTACTTGTTGCTTTCTAAGTGGCATCGTGCTGTTAATCATAGAATTGTGTCATTCTTGTTTTGCTTGCCATTTGCAAACCGTGCATATGTTTCTGGTGATCCTTATATCGATTTCGATCGAAATCATCTCATCTTTCTAGCGGCATACTTGGATGGCCAAGTTGATGCCTTGATCATTCTTTTCCTTCCGGAGCTCGCATATGCATTGCGTATCATTTCTTGCATATCATGCCATGTATTGCATCATGTTGCTTGTGCATTGCATCGTGATTGATTGTTGGTCCTTTGCTTGATTTCTTGTTTTGGGTAGAGCCGGGAGACGATTACGTGACCGAGGAACCTGTTGAGTACGCTAACAAGGATCAAGCTTTCGACAACTCTGAGAACTTTGCAGGCAAGATGACCATACCCTCGAAATCAATTCTATCTTTGCTTGCTACTTGTTCGCTCTATCGCTATGTCGCGCTACCTACCACTTGCTATATCATGCCTCCCATATTGCCATGTGAAGCCTCTAACCCACTTTCTTAGCAAACCGTTGTTTGGCTATGTTACCGCTTCGCTCAGCCCCTCTTATAGCAATGCTAGTTGCAGGTGAAGATGAAGTTTGTTCCATGTTGGAACATGGATATTGTTGGGATATCATTATTATCTCTTATTTACTTTAATGTATCTATATACTTGGTAAAGGGTGGAAGGCTCAGCCTTATGCCTGGTGTTTCGTTCCACTCTTGCTGCCTTAGTTTCTGTCATACCGGTGTTATGTTCCTTAATTTTGCGTTCCTTACGTGGTTGGGTGTTATGGGAACCCCTTGACAGTTTGCTTTGAATAAAACTCCTCCAGCAAGTCCCAACCTTGGTTTTACCATTTCCCACCTAAGCCTTTTCCCTTGGGTTACGTGGACTCAAGGGTCATCTTTATTTTAAACCCCCGGGCCAGTGCTCCTCTGAGTGTTGGTCCAAAGCAGAGCCACTTGCAGTGCCACCTCGGGGAAACTTGAGTGTTGGTTTTAGTTGTACATAGTGTTCATCCAGTGTGCCCTGAGAACGAGATATGTACAGCTCCTATCGGGATTTGTCGGCACAGTCGGGTGGTCTTGCTGGTCTTGTTTTACCATTGTCAAAATGTCTTGTAACCAGGATTCCGAGACCGATCGGGTCTTCCCGGGAGAAGGAATATCCTTCGTTGATCGTGAGAGCTTGTGATGGGCTAAGTTGGGACACCCCTGTAGGGTATAAACTTTCGAGAGCCGTGCCTGCGGTTATGTGGCAGATGGGAATTTGTTAATATCCGGTTGTACATATCTTGACATTTAACTTAATTAAAATGAATCAACCGTGTGTGTAGCCGTGATGGTCTCTTTTCGGCGGAGTCCGGGAAGATAACACGGTCTTGGGTTATGCTTGAACGTAAGTAGCTTCAGGATCACTTCTTGATCAATTATAGCTTCTCGACCGTGCGTTGCTTCTCTTCTCACTCTCTTTTGCGTATGTTAGCCACCTTATATGATAGTGCTTGCTGCAGCTCCACCTCACTACCTTCTCCTACCCATAAGCTTAAATAGTGTTGATCTCGCGGGTGTGAGATTGCTGAGTCCTCGTGACTCACGGATACTTCCAAACGGTTGCAGGTGCCGACGATACCAATGCAGGGGATGCTACTGAACTCAAGTGGGAATTCGACGAAGACTTGGGTCGCTATTATGTTTCCTTTGCTGATGATTAGTAGTGCAGCCCAGTTGGGACAATCGGGAATCTAGCATTTGGGGTTGTCTTCCTTTTACTTTGGTTCCGTAGTCGGACCTTTGATTGTACCTTGGATGATGTATGGATAATTTATGTATTGTGTGAAGTGGCGATTGTAAGCCAACTCTTTATCCCTTTCTTATTCAGTACATGGGATGTGTAAAGATTACCCCTCTTGCGACAAGCCTACCATGCGGCTATGCCTCTAAGTCGTGCCCCAACACGTGGGAGATATAGCCGCATTGTGGGTGTTACACTATTCTACTTTGGATCCGTCCCAATGCACGGGCAAATTGATAGTAAAAGAAAAAGGTCTGTCGCGTTCGCGTCGCACCCCACACGCCCGGGAATCGGGAGTACTCCATGGCCCCTCCGGCACGCCACATAGTTAGGGAAGGCATGTTGCCTAGAATTTCCACTTTCGTGTGGGACCGCAGTTGAGTAAACCGACTATCGGCAAACCGCACCCCGCCCGCTGCGTTGGAAAACAAAAAGGAGTAGGGGAAGATCTAGTTGTAGCACGGAAGCCAAGAAATTTGGTGTCAGATGGGGCTCGTTGATAGAGTAGGAACACTCCGTACTACTATTCCTACTACAAAGTTTGTACTACAACTACTACGACTATACAACTAGGTACGTGCACGACACATCATCGTAGGAGCAAAAAATGGGAAGATCTTGTTTTGGGTATTTATCTTTTTTCAGTCAATGTAGTATGAATAATATGATGTGGGGGCACCCATGAAGATTATGTGGCTTGGTTGCATGGCTAGGAAAGGCTAGAGAAAAATAAATAGATAATGTGTTTAGAGTGCACTCCACTACATAGATTCTTTGGATCCATTGCAACGCACGGGCCGGCACATTGGTAGTAGTAAGAAACAAGTTTCGGGTTTGGCACGAGTTCGTGCTGCGGGAGCACCACAAGGCCTGGCGCATGAGTTGCATTTCCTTCTCAGGGCCCACGGGACCGAGCTTTAGTGGTTTAGTGCACCGGCCTATGAGTCAATGACCTGTGGACCTTAAATGCGGCTAGCCCACATGTCATTATCATGAAAGCAGAGCGGCAGTGGGACCGAGAGGGGTGAGGCGCAGGTCGGCAGACGAGGCTTGCTTGCTCCCCTCCCATGCTCCGATCCGTACTCTTGTACCACTAATTTTCATCCAACGGTTATAATAGATTTCCTCGTGTGGGTCATCTATAGCCTCAAAGAAAGGTAAACAAAGGCCGTATTTCCAGGAAATAATTTCCTACATGAATCTGTACATGCATGCAAGACCCTTTCCTTTCCTGCTTGTCCTCCTCTGGATCATCAGCTGTGTTGACAATGCCGGTGCCAACGCCAGAGCGTCGCAACAGGTGCATGCCTAAGCCATGTAGCGCGCTGCAGCACCAGCGAGTACCACCTCCTCCATGCCAACATCAGTGTTTGGGCCCTGCACATGCAGCTGCTCTCGTAGTATTTTACCTGCATGTTCGACTACAGTACCACACCGATCTTGGACGAGACCATGGAGCTTGTGGCCAAGAAAAGTCTGCCTGGCCAACGCATGTCGAGGTGATTGACTGTTGTGACATGACGCACGACGTTTACTAGCTCGCACTCTGGATGAGCAGCAGGGTGCTGCTCCCGATCATCAGTGGTGCGACGGCAACGACGGCCGGGTGGGAGCTCGGGCAGGAGCCAATGATCTACCCAGGACACATAGCTCGACTTGGGCTCGAGATTCCGACCGCTTGCACCGTCCTGAGGATGTACCACTTAGCGACGAGGCTGGAATGTTGAATACGTATAGGCGGGTGCTCGTGGGCAGGAGCAACTTGCTCAACGGATAGGCATTCCTATTGTCATACATTGACGGCGGCTCAATGGCATGCGGCCATGTGCCAGTGTAGGTCGGCTACAGGGAAGCGGCATCGGTGTGGTTCGAGATGCCCAGGTGGCCATTATCACGGCGGCATTCGCGACTCACTCGTTCGAGTTGAACCGGCCAGTGGTGGCCAGGCCGTGGCGGGGGTGCCACAGCTGGACGTTGGGCGTTATGAGGCATAGGGGGCTATTTGATTTCTAGCCACATCTTGCCACACTTTGCCACACCTCACCTTAGACAAGTTTGATCATGTTTGGTGGGTATTTGGTTCTAGCCACACCTAAGGCAAGATTTTTTTATGAGAAGTGAGCCCCACATGTCATCGACACAAAAAGTGTGGCAAGATTCCCTTAGGTAAGACAAAGTGCGGCTAACAATTTGAGCAACTCAAGTTAGGCAACTGTGGCAAAAATAATGTGGCAACATATGGCAAACATAGTCACAATCCAAACAGCCCCTAGATGTCCATGGAAGGAAACTATGGCAATTTTGCAAAAAATATACCCACACCCTTTCCACATTTGCAGATAAGGCCTTCCCTCGTTCACCCTTTTCTCCCACAAGATAAACTACTCATACAAATGCATCTTAATGTTTCGTGCAACGCATGGGCATCTTGCTAGTAAGAAACAAATCTTGAGTTTGGCACGACTTCATGCAGCGATAGCACCACAAGGCCTGGCGGATGAGTTACATTTCCCTCTCGAGGCCCACGAGACTGAGCTTCTGCGCCTTACTACACCTGCCTTTGAGTCAATAACATGTGGACCCGATAGGTGGCTGGTCCACATGTCATGATCCCGAAGGCCGAGGGGCGGTGGGGCAGAGAGGGGTGAGCCGCAGGTCAGGGGACGTGTGGTGTCATGGGTTCGAGCGGCGTCATGGGAATCGCGTGTGGCTGTGGTAGAAACTTGATGCTTGCCAGATTTCAGCTGGCCCACATGTCATGCACACAAAGGCAGAGGGGCGGTGTGGCCGAGAGGGGTGAGGTGCACGTCGGGTGACGTGGTGCCATGGGTTGGAGCGGCATCATGGGAGACACGAGTGGCAGTGTATGAAACGTGATGGTTGCCATAGTTCACCTTCCATGGACAAGCTATCATGTCTACTAACACATGCATTGCATACGGATCACTGGAAGGAGGAGTAGAGAAAGCTAGGCGGATAAATAGTTCCTTATAGTCAAGCGGTCCTACGCTGCTACTTGTTCCATTGACATGCACACCATCAAAATAGTTCATCTATATCAATATACACAGATAGGAAATATTTTTTACAAGAGAGGAAATAGTTCATCCATCCATAATTCCCTGCTGCAGGTGCAACTTCCTCTTCTTCTTGTTCTCATTTTTTGTGGGAGACGGCTTCGCAGCAAGCTCTTTGGACCTTGCAGCTTTCTCGAAACTCACACGGGTATCGAGGGCAGCATATTTTATTTGCTTGTTGATACGTCTCCAACGTATCTATAGTTTATGAAGTATTCATGCTGTTATATCATCGTTCTTGGATGTTTTACAATCATTTTATAGCAACTTTATACCATTTTTTGGGACTAACCTATTGACCCAGTGCCCAGTGTCAGTTGTTGTTTTTTGCTTGTTCTTTACATCATAGGAAATCAATATCAAACGGAGTCCAAACATCGCGAAACTTTTTGGAGATTTTTTATGGACCAAAACACCCAAGATGGGTCAGAGAAGCACCTTGGGGGTGCTCTGAGGTGGGCACAACCCACCAGGGCGCGCCTGGGGGCCCAGGCGCGCACAGGTGGGTTGTGCCCACCTCGGTGGCCTCCCGCACTCTCTCTTTACCCTATAAATTCCCAACAATTCCAGAAACCCTCGGGATTAACCTAGATCAGAAGTTCCACCGCCGCAAGGCTATGTAGCCATTGAAACCAATCTAGACCCTTTCCGGCACCCTGCCGGAGGGGGGAATCATCTCGGGTGGCCATCTTCATCATACCGGCGGCCACCACAATGAGGAGGGAGTAGTCCACCCTCGAGGCTAAGGGTTTGTACCACTAGCTATATGTTTAATCTCTGTCTCTCTTGTTTTCTTGAGATATCATGATCTTGATGTATCGCAAGCTTTGTTAATATAGTCGGATCATATGGTGTTTTCCCCTCTCTATCTTGTTGTGAGTTGAGTCTTCCCTTTGATATTTCGTTGTTATCAGATTGAATACTTTTATGGATTTGAGAACACCGTATATATGTCCTGCAATTGAATACTCATGGGGTTATTGTATTGATTCACTTGATATATGTTTTGGCACTCAACTCGCAGATTCCCGAGTTGACATTGGGGTAATTTATGCATAGGGGTTGATGCACGTTCTTGTATTTGTTTCTCCGGTAGAAATCTTGGGGAGCTCTTTGAAGTTCTTTGTGTTGGATTGAGTATTATGAATATGAATTTGCTTTGGTGTTATTTTAGTATGAACTCTAGGATAGATCGAACAGAAAGAATAGCTTTGTGTTATTTTAGTACGAACTCTTGAATAGATCGAATAGGAAGAATAGCTTTGAGGTGGTTCCATACCTTAGAAACAATTTATTCTTATGTTCTCCGCTAGATAGGAACTTTGGAGGGATTCTTCATCACACTTTGAGGGGTGGTGATATGATCCAATTATATTAGCATTGTTGAGAGATTACACTAGCAGCGAAACTACGGACCCTAGGCCTCATTTTCAACCATTGCAATACTGTTTTTGTGCCCCTTTACTATTTTCTACCTTGCTGTTTTTATTTATTCAGATTATAAAAATATATTTCTACCATCCATATTACACTGTTATCACCATCTCTTCGCTGAACTAGTGCGCCTATACAATTTTCCATTGTATTGGGTGTGTTGGGGACACAAGAGATTTCTTGTATTTGGTTGTAGGGTCGTTTGAGAGAGACTATGTTCATCCTACACCTCCCACGGACTGATAAACCTTAGGTCATCCACTTGAGGGAAAATTGCTACTGTCCTACAGAACTCTATGCTTGGAGGCCCAACACGTGTCTACAAGAATAAAGTTGCATAGTAGACACCACTCACGCGTCAAGGGATAATTCTCCCATCCAAACGACCTTAATGCCAGCGTCTCGTCACCCTTCTGAAGATTTGTTCCGAGCACAAAATTTGCTATGTGAATAGGGATGGAGTCTGTTTATCACATTCTTCTACAGGAATTTTGATTCTGGTTTTTTGGTCAGTCATGCTTTCCAAATCAAGGTTGTATGGTGCCAGCTTCTGTTTAACCCCTTCGATGGCTGCCCCACAGAAGTATATGTCCTCCCGAGACAAGAAATCATGGAGCTCACCCGGTATGGAGGGCGCGTGTATGATGTGGTACACCAAAACATCATCTTCGAGGCACAGCTGAAGGACAGCGGCACGTTGGATCTTCCCAGTGGCATGCTCTGTGTACTCTGCGTCGAGACCGGTGACCTTCATCTCTACATTTTGGAGGGAGTTGGATACATTGTTGATGAACTTCCGAAAAATCCATGGGTGGTCGGTGACGGTGGCAACTATGCTCAATGAGCCTTCAACGAGGACTTGTTGGATGCTAAAAACTTGCATCTGGATCTGTTTCGCCATTTGGAACCACTGGACCGGAGGGCTATGGTTTGGAGAATTAGGATTAGATGGCTAGTCTAACTGAAGAAGATGATTATTTAAAGGGGCTTCGGAATTACTCCAGGAGTATGTGAAGAGGTTAAAACAATGTGAATACAGTGGGGTTTAGATGCAAATGAAGATGAAGGAGAGGTGAAGAAGCCGAGGAAAATCGGTTCCCGATGCAGAAGTAAATGGGAAAAGTGGCCTGAAGGTAGTTGATTAGATGGCTAGTTAGACTAAATGAAAAGGCTATGCAGGTAGACTGAGGAGTGGTACATGTCCGTGTACCTACCCATCCTTCTCGTGCTACATGTGCCACTGGCTAGTTGAGTTCACTCTTTTGAATTACCGTGGTGAGACATTTTATGATTCGTTTTTATTTTTGCACCCCTCCTGACAGGTGGGACCTATGCAAACATATATAAAAAATGTGCCGTAGCTGGTTCGGATGGATATTGGCGCGTGCATGGGAGACACAACATTCTCTGGTTAAGGAATATGTTGTTATCCTCAAAACAGGAAAGGCCCTTCTTCGTGCTTCAGCATGCATGAGAATTTGGTTCTGCTCGCAATATGGATGATACCTGGAGGATGAAGTGAACCTAGAGGCAGACTAGCACGGGAGACCTAATTCCGCTATATAGTACTACTCCGTATGTTCCTACTAGTAGTAGTACAACTGTGGTACACTTGATGGTCAAAATATTATTCATGTGGTCCTCACAGTGAAGTGACAAGACCCTGTGCCCGAGGTGACACTAGTCCAAGCGGCATGTTTGGGTTACCAAAGTTAGCCTCACATTGTGCACTGTGTAGTTAGTGTCACCGCTGCTGTATAGCATGTCTCGCCGAAGATCCTGAGGTCACTCTTCATCATCTCACTGTTCCCCTGTGTACCCTGGCCTCGCCCGCCTCCCCTAGGACCACTATTCCCTCTCTAGCTGCTCCAGCACCGAGAGCCTTCTCCCCCATAAATCAAGCCCCCAAAAACCCCACCTTCCAAACTCCACCATGGCCGAACACGAACCGCGCATCATCCATGTGAGCCGCGATTGGAGCAATCTCCCAGTGACATCCTCGACCTCTGTTTTGTTCGTGTATGGATATGTTGAGCGACGTGCGGCTAGCTGCATGCTCGCGGGACATGCACACGACCATTGTCATAGAGAGGACTAAGCTTTTCAAGACACCTTGCTTGATGCTATCTGGTCTTGCGAGATCTGCTCAGCATGATACGGAGGCATACATGATGCCCCTTGACTTCAATCCGACCTCCATTTGCTGAAACTTATTTGCGGGTATGTAGTGGGTCGTCGTACATCATTTCCCTCGACTTCGATCCGATCACCATCGCCCGAAACTTCTTGGCAGGTATGTTGGGGATATAACTATTAAGTATAAACTGCCCAGGAGGAGCTGGATTATACTTATGGTAAGCTATTCCTGTTGAAGCCCACGAAGGCAAAGGCGCTTTACGAAGGAGGTTTAACAAGAAGGCCCAAGGCCCGAAGGCGGATTAGGGCCCGTAGGTGTAAACCGTCATAAGATCTATAACTTGTATTGTAAGATAAGAAAGGGTAGAAACCGAGCCAGACATGATTATAAGCCGGCCGGGATTCTGTAAACCGCCGGGTATCAACCTATGTATATAAAGGGATGATCCGACGGCGGTTTAGGGATAGAAAACAAGAGACCGAGAGCCAGGCAAACCGGATTCGCTTCCTGGTCATCGAAATCCTACCAATTCCATCACAACTGGATTAGGCTTTTACCTTCACCGCAAGGGGCCGAACCAGTATAAACTCCTTGCGTCCTTTGTCCCTCTTTAACCCCTTTAAGCTAACTACGTTGCGATGGCTCCATGACTAAGTCCTCACGCTAGGACATCTGTCGTGACAAAACCACGACAGTTGGCGCCCACCATGGGGATGTTGCATGATGGTTTCAAGTTCTTAGAGGGCAGCTTCGAAGGGCTCAAGGGATACATTGTAGGCCGGATGACCAGGAGTCGTCGCGGCAAGCTCTACATCGACGATGCAGGCTGGGGCCCCAAGGCCGGCTCAACTGAGTATGGATATCGGGTCCCCTTCGGCGGTATTCATGTTTTCATTGGCAAGATCGGCGAACCGGGCCCTGAGCCAAACATCTGCACCAACATTGTCGAAACGGCTCAGCGTGCGAGATCTCCCCGGGTTCAGCCTGCCATGAAGCGTGCCTTCGTGGGAGTCATCCCCGGAGTGGAGTCTGTGGATAGATCGGTATCTGGAGGTGACACCATTGTTTATTCTGATGACGAGTCATCTACCGGAGAGACCGAGTCATTGTACCAACTGCAAGATGGCCGGTTTGGGGGCAGTTCCGATGGCGACAGTATTCCAGACCCCTTCGATCCACCGAGCCGAGTTGCGATCTTCATGGCCGGTACACAGTCAGCACAGCATTCTTCAACCGTAGCAGCAATGATCTCCCGTTCTGCAGCAGCGACATCAGCTGGGGCAGGAGGCCCTGCGCAATCGCCGGCTCAGGTTTTGTCTGATTTATTCGACACTTTGGCAACACTGCTGGCTGAAGTTAACCCGGCAGATTAGGATCAGCATAACACAGAAGTCGCGAAGGTGAAGGATCAGATAGCTCAAGCCAAGGCAGACCTGACAGCCGAGAACAACAGGATGGCTGCAGAGTAGGGCGAGTTGGATGCGCGGGCTTATCGGCTTATGTTGGATCAGAACGCGTCAAATGATGTAATGAGGAGAAGGTACCGGTCTCACCTGCCTCCAGTTTACGAGGCAAGAAATCTCTTTAACACGCCGGAAGCAGGAACCAGTAACCAGCCAGTGGTAAACCGGGTAGAAGCACCTGGAACAAGAGCGCCGGTTCAACCGCGCACAATGGATCCGCCTCGTCCGAATGTCCCATCGCAGCACGTGTCAAAGCCTCCGGGTCATTACTCCACCCCTTGGATAACATAGTCACCGCCGCTTCACGGTTAGTAGCCCTCCCGGTCGAAGGGGAGTCCCCTGTAGCAGTTCAGACGCGACGGGCTAGGGAGCTCCTTCAGACAACTTTGACTCAGCGGCAGGCTTATTCGTACAGTCGCGAGAGGATTCATTCCACCCCCCGCCCAAGCCAGAGTTGCAGTAGGCATATTGATGAACCGGCTGTGTCAAGCAGTGCGCAGAACCGTAACCCGCCTCGAGGGCATAACCAGGTGGGCGGTGGTGCTAATGCCCAGGACATGGTGGATCACGGTAGAGCACGTTGATAAGCCGAGTTAGCAGCGCAGTACGCGGCCCGTCAGCTTGCTGTGGTCCGTCCAACTACTTCGATGGATCCAAGTGTTGCTTTCAGCTCTTTGGGGTGTCATGTCTCACCCCAGTTTTACGTAACGTGCGGCTGCCCAAGGATTTCAAAGGTCCTCATAAGGTTCCCAATTACACTGCCGATTTACCCCCCGAATCATGGGTTGAGAGCTATGATATGGCGATGGAGATGCTGGATGTGGATGATGCGGCATGTGCTAAATACTTCACCATGATGTTGGAAGGAATAACTCGTACTTGGATGAAAAGTTTAACAGCTAACTCCATTGGATCATGGGCCGAGTTAAAGGCCCGGTTTATCCAGAATTTCAAAGATACGTGCAAGCAGCCCATGTCGATTGTGGACTTAGCCGCCTATGTCCAAGAAGAAGGTGAATCAACAACCCATTGGGTGCATCGGGTCTTAGCGATTTTGCATTCATCAGACCGCATCAATGCTGATACAACAGTTTTAACATTGGAAGGCAATTGCCGGTTCATGCCTCTGAAGCTGAAGTTAGGGCGGCTCAAGCGTCACTACGGTGACATGGGGACACTTATGGCAGCTCTGGTTAAGTATGCCGACTCTGATAGTACCAAGAATCCTGAGTCTGGCAATGAAAAGCCGGGAAAGGGAAAAAAGAGCAGCAACACCAAAGGGCAATAGCATAACCCGGCGGTCCATGGAAACAACGGTAAGCGCAAGGAGGATAACAGTTTGGCTTTTGTGGCTAACACCAACACGCGGAATAATGGTCAGCGTCGTAAGGGTAAACCGCCCCCGTGGAGTGGAGGATCAGGTATCAATCTTGAGTACCTGTTAAATCAGCCTTGCCCAAGGCACGGGACACGAGAAAGGCCAGCTACGCATGTCTGGATGGATTGCTTTATTACAAGGGAGTTCAAGAACTCAAATCTTTTCCAAGATGGTCATGGACCGGACGGTGGTTCGGGACCCGGTTCTCATGGGCCGGGTTATGGTGGAGGCAGTTCTGGCTCAGGACTTCAAGGCAATCAAGGCAATCATGGCAACCAAGGTGGTTATAGCCAACAGCACCCTCAGGGGAGTCAACAGCAGCTACAACCGGGTTATCAATGCAACCCGAAGCAGTTGAATAGTGGGCAGTATCATGTCTTCATCACTAGCCTGTGCAGGCGCGATCAGAAGCTTCATAAAAGGGCAGTAAACTCTATTGAACAGGCAGTGCCCCGTTACTTGCGCTGGTCTGAACAACCCATTTTGTGGAGTCGAGAGGATCATCCACCCCAGGTAAGGTGTGCTAGGTCATTGTCTTGCACTCAGCTATGTCATTGGAGTTGATGGACTCACTTTACCTTCGAAGCCTTCCGCTGTTATCTTCAATTAGATGGCCTTCAGCCATATTATTGTAATAAGTACTCTCTTTTGAGATATTCGATGTAATAAGTGTGTGATTGAAACTCTATTATAAATCCTTCAAGTATTGTGTGTGTGTCAGCATTACCGATCCAGGGATGACACTTATGTACAGAGATTTGACCGTCTAAGGACGGATCCCTACAATCAATTGCCCAACAATAATTTGTTTACCCTTCGTTTGCAATTTTTATCGAGAGAAGCCACTAGTGAAATCTACGTCCATCGTGTCTCTTCTTTATTGTATTTTCCTTTGCGATCTATTTTCCTTTGCTTTTATTTTCAGATCTATTAAACCAAAAATACAAAAATACCTTTCTGCACTTTATTTTATTTGGTGTTCGATCTATCAAATTATTACAACTTTCTCATGTCCGTTTGTCAATCTTTAGCGACGTTACCCGAAAGGGATTGACAACCCCTTTAACACGTCGGGCTGCGAGTATTTGCTATTTGTGTGCAGTTGTTGTTTACGTAGTGTTGCTTGGTTCTCCTATTGGTTCGATAACCTTGGTTTCATCATTGAGGGAAATACCTACCGTCGCTGTGCTGCATCATCCCTTCCTCTTTGGGGAAATACCGACGTTGTCTAGCAGACATCAAAAGGAATTTCTAGCACCGTTGCGAGGGAGACATCATCAACATCTACCAGGTTCCTAATCACAAATCTCATCTCCTTGCAATTTACATTAATTGCCATTTGTCTCTCGTTTTCCTCTCCCCTACTTCACAAAAATTTGTTGTTTTATTCGACCTCTTTTTTGTTCGCCATTTTCTGGCCGGATCTGTTTTTGAGTGCAATCTTGTTGCGTAGTCACAGTGACTCAAGAGAACACCAAGTTGTGTGATTTCTCAAATACCAACAACTATGATTTTATTGGCACTCTGATTGCTCCCGCCACTAGTGCAGAATCTTTTGATATTAATACCGCTTGGTTGAATCTTGTTATGAAAGATCAATTTTCCAGTACTCCTAATGAGGATGTCGCGTCCCATCTTAACACATTCATGGAATTGTGCGATATGCAAAAGAAAAAAGATGTGGACAATGATGTTGTGAAGATGAAAATATTTTTGTTTTCTTTGCGAGATCATGCAAAAATTTGGTTCTTGGAATAAGTGCAAAGATGCTTTTATCACTAAGTATTTTCCGCCCACAAACTTTTTCCCCTTAGAACCCAGATCATGAATTTCAAGCAACTTGAACATGAGCATGTTGTACAATCTTGGGAAAGGATGAAAATGATGCTAAGGAATTGCCCAACTCATGGGTTAAATCTTTGGATGATCATACAATTTTTTTATGCGGTGTTGAATTTTGTTTCTCTTAATATTTTAGATTCCACCGCGGGTGGTACTTTTATGGAAATTACTTTGGGAGAAGCCACCAAATTTCTTGATAATGTTATGGAAAATTATTCGCAATGGCAATACCGGAAGAGCTCCTACTAGTAAAAAAGTTAATTTGGCTGAAGAAATTTCTTCTTTGAGTGAAAAACTTGAAGCTATTATGAAATTGGTTGCTAGTAAAAGTTCTCCTATTGATTTCAGTGATATGCCTTTGTATACTTTGATTGAGCAAAATAGTGATGACGTAGATGTGAATTTTATCGCACGAAACAATTTCAATAACATTGCCTATAGAGGTAATTTTAATCCTAGGCCTAGTAATTCCTCTACTAATTATGGTAATTCCCATGGAAATCCTTCTTATAATAATAATAGGAACACCTCTGATCCTGAGAATAATATTAAATAATTTATCAACACTAAAAAAGTTTTCAATGCTACAATGGAAGAAAAGTTGAATAATACCGATGATTTGTCTAGGAGTGTTGATAGAATATCTCATGATGTAGAAAATCTCAAGATGAAAATATTGTGCCTAAGGTTGAGGAATCAACTAAAGCTCTTTATGTTTCTATGTATGAAACTAAAAAGAACCACTATGCTTAGAGCTAGAAGAGAATTTTTGGAAAAGGCGTTTTCTAGTGATTACTTTCATAAAAGTGATGAAGATCTTAAAATGGTTGGTATTTCTTCTATTGATTCCTTGTTTAGTAAAGTTAAGATTGATAATAAAGGGAGTGAAGAAGAGTCTACTTTAGCTAGAAGGTGTCCCGGTAATTCGGAGGGTGAAAATCTTGTTGAGAAAATTGATAAAAGTGGGTTTGAAGAGGTCAAAACTTTTACTAGTGATGTGCCCACTCTTTTGGAGTACAAAGACTTTAATGATGATAGTTGCTCTTTGATTGATTGTATTTCTTTGTTGCAATCTATGATAAATTCACCCCCTTCTTATGAAAAAAAAGCTTTTACTAAACATATTGTTGATGCTATGATGAAAGCTTTAGAAGAAAAGTTGTAATTAGAAGTTTCAATTCCTAGAAAATTACATGATGAGTGGTAACCTACTACCAAAGTCAAGATTAAAAATTATGAGTGCTTTGCTTTGTGTGACTTGGGTGCTAGTGTCTCTACAATTCCGAAATCTTTATGTGATGTGCTTGGTCTTATCGATATTGAAGATTGTTCTTTAAATTTGCACTTGGCGGATTCTACTATTAAAAATCCTATGGGAAGTATTAATGATATTTTTATTCTTGCAAAGAGGAATTATGTGCCAATGTAGTTTATTGTTCTTGATATTGGTTGCAATCCGTCTTGTCCAATTATTCTTGGTAGACTGTTTTTACGCACTTCTGTGTCATGACTGATATGAAAGAAGGTAATATTAAATTTCAATTTCCACTAAGGAAGGGTATGTAACACTTCCCTAGAACAAGTATTAGTCCACCATGTGAATCAATCATGTGGGCATCTTATGGATCTAGAAACAAAGATGACAAAACTTAGATCCTTGCTTTATGCCTAGCTAGGGGCGTGAAACAATAGCGCTTGTTGGGAGGCAACCCAATGAATAAAATTTATTTTTTTCTTTTGCTTTTTGTTCTTGAGTGTTTGCACAATCATGCTACTGTTATGATTGTGTTTTTTTGTGTTTTAGTTAGTGTTTGTGCCAAGCAAAGCCTTTAGGATCTTCTTGGGTGATAGTTGTTTGATCTTGCTAACAAACAGAAACTTCCACGCACACGAAAACAATTCTCATTTTTAACAAAAACATGATAAAATAACAATTATTTTTGAAGAAGATTAATACACAAATTTCTCAGGTCATCCTAATATTTCAGAATTTTGGAGTTTCATAAGTATTCGAAATATCCAGATTGCTACAGACTCTTCTGTTTTTGACAGATTTTGTTTTCTTTGTGTTGTGTGCTTGTTTTGATGATTCTATGGTTTCTTTGAAGAGTTTTTGCCATAGAAAAGTTGGAATACAGTAGATATAATGCAAGAATAAAATATGAATGTGTTGCAACAGTACTTATAGTAGTGATTTGTTTTCTTATACTAACGGGTCTCACGAAGGTTTTGTTGAGTTTTGTGTGATTGAAGTTTTCAGGTTTTGGGTGATGTTACGATGGATGAAGGAATAAGGAGTAAGAATAGCCTAAGCTTGGGGACGCCCATGGCATCCCAAGCTATTATCCTAAGAGAAGCAAGCAGCTAAGATTGGGGATGCCTCGAGTGGCATCCCCTCTTTCTTCTAACGGCCATCGGTATTTTACTCGAAGCTATATTTTTATTCGTCACATACTATGAGTTTTGCTTGGAGCGTCTTGTATGATATGACTCGTTGCTTGATTTGCTTTTTATTCTAAGTCTTGAATCCTTGCTGGACACACCTATTTGAGAGCCAAAATTATGCGATGACCTATTAGAAATGCTCTCTATGCTTCACTTAAGTTTTTATGAGCTATGGAATTGCTCTAGTGCTTAACTTATATCTTTTTCAACATGGTGTGATTTAGTATTTTTGAAGAAATGCTCTCTTGCTTCACTTAGATTTATTTGAGAGTTAGTAAATTTTCAAGAAATTCTCTCTTGCTTCACTTAAATTAATTTGAAAGAATGAAATATTATGCTCATGATCTTCACTTATATTTGTTTGAGCATATCAAAAGCAACATATGAAAATTAGATCCAAAGTGATAGATATCCAAGAAGGATATAATAAAAAATTTCATGAAGATCATTGGACAAAATAAACTTGATTCTTTGTAATAGTTTTGAGATATGATGATGTGATATGTGAGTCATGTTGATGAGTAATTATGGTTTAGTAAGAATATTGGTGTTAAGGTTTGTGATTCCCTATGCAAGCACGAAAGTCAATAGTTATGAAATGAAATTATATCCTACTTGTGGTGCATTATTCGGAGTTAATTATGCTCAATGCTCGCTTATGAGATTATTCATTTCTTGGTTGGTCGCTTCTCAATCTTTTGCTAGCCTTCATTTTGCACTAAGTATGATCACTACTTGTGCATCCAAAATCCTTTAAACCAGTTTTGCCACATGAGTCCACCATATCTACCTATATGTGGTATTATTTTTCCGTTATAAGCAAATTTTTATGTGCCATCTCTAATTTTCAAAATAAATTTCTCTTTTGTGTGCTTGTACCGCTCATGAGGCGGCGAGGGGTGGCCGATATTTTCCATGCTAGATGTGTTATTCTCACGATGAGTGTTTATTCACTTGTCATTACACGAGAGTAAGGCAAAGGTATTAGGAATGCCCAGTCCCGAAATGAAAAATGAATTTACTTTATGTTGTCAAATAATAAATTCCTTAGAAAGTGTTGGTATGGAAGACACCCGTGGATATGGTTAGCCATGGAAAGTGAAAGTACGATGGAAAAAGGAATAAACTTTATTTCCTGTCTGGGAACCGCCTATGATATATCTAGCATGAAAAGTGTTGGGAGCTGTAAGTCATTTTTGTTGTTGGGAAAAGTATGCCTCTCTCAAAATATTTTTATCTTCAATTTTTTCTTTGAGCTCTCGCACCTCTACAAATCCCTACTTCCCTCCACGAAGGGCCCTTCTTTTACTTTATGCAATTTTTATTTTTAATTTGAGGCTCCATCTTCTCTTATAAAGCACCAACTAGGGGGCACTATGATCATCCTTGAGCATTGGGTGTAGCTAATATGCGAATTTGTTTCATGAATGGATCAATGATTGAGCATAATGGGCCAGGGATAACTTATTTTAGCGTTGATATTTTGAAAGATATTGTTGCTTGTTGATATGCTTGAGTATTTAACTCTCATGTCAAAACTAGACTATTGCTTTGAACCATATAAAAGTCCAAATGTCCATGCTACAAAGAAAATAATATGAGATGACATGTTAGGCAGCAGTCCACAACAAAAATTTAGTTTTTATCATTTACCTACTCGAGGACGAGCAGGAATTAAGCTTAGGGATGCTGATACGTCTCCAACGTATCTATCATTTTTTATTGTTCCATGCTATTATATTATCATTCTTTGATTTTTTTACAATCATTTTATATCATTTTTTGGTACTACCTATTGACATAGTGCCAAGTGCCAGTTGCTGTTTTTTGCATGTTTTTACATCGTAGGAAATAAATACCAAACGGAGTCCAAATGCAGCGAAACTTTTTGTGGATTTTTTATGGACCAGAAGACATCTAGTGGGCCTAAGAAGCGTCCTGGTGGGGTGTGCCCACCTCGGATGCCCCCCGGACCGCCTCTTTACTCTATAAATACCCCAATATTCCAGAAACCCTTGGGAGTCGACGAAAATCAATTCCAGCCGCCGCAAGTTCCAGAACCACCAGATCCAATCTAGACACCATCACGGAGGGGTTCATCATGCCCATTGGTACCTCTCCGATGATGCGTGAGTAGTATTTTGTAGACCTTCGAATCTGTAGTTAGTAGCTAGATGGCTTCATCTATCTCTTTTGACTCTCAATACAATGGTCTCTTGGAGATCCATATGATGTAACTCTTTTTGTGGTGTGTTTGTTGGGATCAGATGAACTTTGAGTTTATGATCAGATCTTTCTTTTTATCCATGAAAGTTATCTGAGTCTTCTTTGATCTCTTATATGCATGATTGCTTATATCCTCGTATTTCTTCGCCTATACTTGGGTTTTATTTGGCCAACTTGATCTATTTATCTTGCAATGGGAAGAGGTGCTTCGTGATGGGGTCGATCTTACGGTGCTTTATCCTAGTGATAGAAGGGGAAAAGACACATATGTATCGTTTGTATTAAGGATAACAAGATGGGGTCTATTTCGACATAAATAGATCTTGTCTACATCATGTCATTGTTCTTATTGCATTACTCTGTTTTTCCATGAACTTAATACACTAGATTTATGTTGGATAGCGGTCGATGTGTGGAGTAATAGTAGTAGATGTAGGCAGGAGTCGGTCTACTAATCTTGTACGTGATGCCTATATAATGATCATTGGCTGGATATCGTCATGATTATTTGAAGTTCTATCAATTGGCCAATAGTAATTTATTTCCCACCATTTGCTATTTTTCTTGAGAGAAGCCACTAGTGAAATCTACGGCCCCCCGGGTCTCTTCTTTATTATATTTGCCTTTGCGATCTATTTTTCTTTGCTTTTATTTTCTGATCTATTAAACCAAACATAAAAAAATAACTTGTTGCACTTTATTTTATTTGGCGTTCGATCTATAAAATTATTACAACTTTTTCACGTCCGTTTGCCAATATCTGGAGCCGTTACTCAAAAGGGATTGACAACCCCTTTAACACGTCGGGTTGCGAGTATTTGTTATTTGTATGCATGTGCTATTTACATAGTGTTGCTTGGTTTTCCTACTGGTTCGATAACCTTGATCTCATCACTAAGGGAAATACCTACCGCCGTTGTGCTGCATCATCCCTTCCTCTTTGGGGAAATACCGACGTAGCCTAGCAGACATCACAGTTGTAGCTGGATTGGATTTATATGCGCTAAATGCCTAGAAAATGCACACAATCCCCTAAATATGGTAAATGAGCCCGGAAAAATGCGAAATTTGAACACGGTGATTTGCAGGGTGTATGTTCGTCGTAGAAAAAAACTCGAGGGCAAAGAACGAAGAAAATTTGGATTCCCCTTCAATCTTGGTGATTTCCAACTTCCTCGGCGATGGTTCGATTTATGAAGGGCGTGCATGACTACATAAGCCAAACCTTCTCAAATTTTTACCTGGGCATGGTGAGGTCATACCGTGGCACCATGTCAGGTGTCATGTTTTTCAAGCATTTATTTCATTTTTTCTATAGTTGAAAACCCAAGAAACAAATGTTTGTGGTTGACTATTGGCACACATTTCATCAAAATATCTGTCCATTCCTTGTAAAAGGCATGAGAATTTACTAAATGGCACGAGCATGGTTTTCCAGGCCATTTTTGTGCACCCTTTCATGCATCGATTGTTTGAACTTGAATTATGTGCATTAATGCCTAGAAAATGCACATAATCCCCTAAATATGGTAAATGAACCCAGAAAAGTGCCAAATTTGAACACGGTGATTTGCAGGATGTATGTTCATCGTAGAAAAAAACTTAGGGACAAAGGACAAAGGAAATTTGGATCCGCCTCCAATCTTGGTGATTTCCCCCTCGAAACCATGAAACTTCATCGGTGATGGTTCGATTTATGAAAGGCGTGCATGATGAAATAAGGAAAACATTCTCAAATTTTTACCAAGGCATGGTGTGGCCATGCCATGGCACCATGCCAGACGTCATGTTTTCCAAGCATGTATTTCATTTTGTATAGTTGTTAACTCAGTAAATGACGCGTTTATGGTTGACTATTACTACACATTTCCTTGAAGCGGAACTAAAGGCACTCTCTATTTCTATTCTATCACTTAGTATGAAGCGGCAAGTGCATTCTATTTGCCCTCCTCCACCAACTTCAAATATGTGTTGACATCTATTTTCATGAACTCGTTGGCACATAAAACTCTATAATATCAAAGTTGGTATTCATTTATTTTTCCAATGTTTTTGGGTATCCAATAAGCTCTGACTTATATTATTCCGTCATTCCTTTATTAACTACTACATAGTCTCGTCTACATAAAATTCCTGGTTGTCTTAGATGATAGCATCAAACACGTCAATATCCCTCAGAACTACCATTTTCCTTCCCTTGTAGATGGCTAAACCATCATAAATAACTGCGAGATATGAATATATCATCAAGTATGATAGAACTTTTACAGAAGACATGAAATGAAAACGTAGGATTTAATTACAACAAAAAGAGGTACACCCATTTTATCATTGCTTCATGCAAACCCCCTCTAACTTTATTTCAAGAGTGTGAATCACACTAATATATGAAAATGGTAGGTGATGTCTCTTGGGCCAAAAATAATCTCTCTCGAGCATAGCCCAAGTTTTTTTTGATATCATCACCCTAGGTTGAATTTGAAATAAATGATGAACTCCGAAATATGGAGAACATTTGGATGATAGAATAGGACGCAACCCATATCATACGAGACAATCGATATCTACTAAAACATAACAACCAAATTATAGTTTGTTGAATCTTCACCATTTTTTAGCATGATTCACTTCATGATTATACAATCAACCTTTTCTACACACCTAGTGTTGCCAATTAACCAACATTCTCATATTTGTGTCATACATCATGACTATATGTGCCGAATTACTTTTTAATATTTCATGCTTTATGGTATTTTGGCTTTTAACTAATATCTCTAGAGGAATGTGTATTCACTCTAAAATCCACCATTGGACCAGAAGCATTTGTTAAGCTTGTTAGGATTGGTAAAGGGAAGCATGATTTGACTGGATTTGTTTAGGACATATACAAAACAAACAAAGGTCTATCGGTTTCTGCAAACACGCCAAAAGGCATAAAAATGTTCCATTTTTGCTACAAAAGACATATTCAACGCCTTAACAGGTGATTTCGTGAAAAGTAAGGAAACGTTATCTATCTTTCGAAGCTGTTTGGCCCCACTTACTTGCAAGATGGAGGCGCTTAGAGCAGTTAATAGACGCCTGCACAACCAAGAATTACTTTGTATATCTAGTGCCTACTGTAAAAAATTCTCAAGATGGAAGCTCACTGAAGGCACTCATTATTTCGATCTTATCACTGAGATGAAGTGGTCAGTGCAATCCATCTATCCTTAGTAATAGCGTACGAGGCTCCAACCCTCCTCCTCCAACTTCGAATATGTGTTTACATCTATTTTCATGAACTCATTGGCACATAAAACTCTATAATATCAAAGTTAGCATTCATGTGTTTTTCACATTGTTTATGAGTATCTCCTAGACACCGACTCATGTCATTCCTTCATTTTTTATTCACTACTACATTGTTCCTTCTACATCAAGTTCCTCTTTGTCTTAGTTGATAGCATCAATGCTATAACTTAGATACATGTCAACCTCCCTCGGAACAATAATTTTTTGTCCCCCATAGAGGGTTAAACCATTGTTGATGACTCCAAGCGACGAATCTATCACCAAATATAGGGTTTAATTCCAGAAAAGAGGTACACAAATTTTATCATATCTTCTAGAAAAAGCCCCGCTAACTTCATTTCAAGAGTGTGAATCACACAAATATGTTAAAATGGTAGGTGATGTCTGTTGGCTAAAAATGATGTCTTTCGAGCATCACCCAAGGTTTTTTCTATATCATCACCCTAGGTTGAATTTAAAATAAAGGAAGAACTTAGAAATTTGGAGAACATTTGGATGATAGAATAGGACACGACCCATATGATAGAATAGGACACGACTCAAAAATATTCACTCCATTGTCGGTTCCATTTCAACTTTCCAAACTAAAACTAGATTGAAATCCTATGGTTATTCCACCATCTGCCGCATACCACCCCCTTTGTCTGGCCGATCTCACATCTTAACACAACACAACGGTAGGTCATATGAGCCGCATCGGGGACCCGAGCACCTCCAAAAGTCAGTAGATGGCCAGTCGGAGATAGCTAATTTTTTTAAAAAATAATAATGAAATCAACGCGGTTGTATGTGCATATTTATGGAATTTGTCCAGAACATTCTACGTGATTGTAGTGAGGAATAAACACTTGTTTAAAACATTGTTTCTTCCATTTCATGAAAATAGGGTAAAAATCTATAAGAAACGTAGGTGAAATACTAGTAATAGTCATGAGAAACCACTTCAGCTTGACAAGTCAACACGTATCTGCGTGGTTCATTATAAGATATACATGAGTTGTTCTTCTTTGTAACTACACATGATTATACAATCAACCTTTTCCACACACCTAGTGGCCAATTAACTAACTTTCTCATATTTGTTTCATACATCACGACTATATGAGCTGAATTGCCTTTTCATATTTCAAGTTTTAAGGTCTTTCTGCTCTGAACTAGCATCTTTTGAGGAATGTGTCTTCACTCCGAAATCCACCATTCAACCCAAAGTTTATGCTGAGGTTGTTGGGATTGGTAAAGGGAAGCATGATTTGACAAAAGTTGTTCAGGAGACATCTGAAACAAACAAAGGTCTATCGGTGTCCCCAAACATGCCTAAATGTATAAAAATGTTCCATGCATGCTACAAAAGACATAGGCAACGCCTTAACATGTGATTTCAGGAGAAGTAAGGAAAAGTTATCTATTCTGGGAGGCTATTTGGCCCCGATTGCTTGCAACATGTGATGCTCATAGTAGCCAAAAGACGCACGCATGACCAAGATTTACCTTGTATATCTAGTGCTTGCTATAAAAAAACTAAAGATGGAAGATCAACGAAGGCACTCGATATTTCAATTCTATGATTGATGCAGAAGTGGTTAGTGCAATCCATTTATCCTTAGTTATAGCGTACGTGGCTCCAACCCTTATCTGCCAACTTTAAATATGTGTTTTGCATATATTTTCAAGACTCATTGGCACATAAAACTCTATAATATCAAAGTTAGTATTCATGAGTTTTTCGCATTGTTTTTGAGTATCTCATCGGCTCTGACTGTTGGCATTCCATCATTTGTATATTGACTACTACATTGTTCCTTTTACATCAAGTTCCTCTTTGTTCTTAGTTGATAGCATCAATGCTATAACTTGCAAACATGTTAATCTCCCTTGGACCAACAATTTTCCTTCCCTGGTAGATGGCTAAACCATCGTTGATGACTCAAAGCGACGAATCTATCACCAAGGTGAAAACCTAGGGTTTAATTTGAACAATAATAGGTATACACATTTTATCATTGATTCCAGCAAACCCGTCCACCTTCATTTCAAGAATGTGAGTCACACAAATATGTGAAAATGGTAGGTGATGTCTCTTGGCCAAAAATCATGTCTTTCGAGCATCACGCAAGGTTTTTTTATATCATTACCCTAGGTTGATTTTTTTAAAGGATGAACTCAGAAATATGGAGAACATTCAGATGAATGAATGGGACATGGCCCATATCATACGAGACAACTAAGATCTACTAAAAAATACTCGCTCCATTGTCATTTCCATTTCCACCTTCCAAATTAAAACTAGATCAAAACCCTATGCTTATTCCACCCTTTGCAGCATTCCATCCCCGTCTTCTGGCCCAATCTCACATCCTGCATTGGCATAACACAAAGGTAAGTCATACTAGCTGCATAGGGGACCCGAGGGCCTTCCAAAGCTGGTGGATGGCCCGACGTAGATAGCTAATTGTTTTAGAAAAAGTAATGAAACCACTTGGTTGTGTGCGGATATTTATGGAATTTTCCCAGAATGTTCTACATGATTGTAGCAAGGAATAGACACTTGTTTAAAAGATTATTACATCCCTTTCATGAAAATCAGATAGAAATCTATAAGAAACAAGAGTGAAATACGTGTAATGCTCATGTGAAACCACGCCTGCTTGACAAACCTACATGTCTATGCTTTTTAACTATATACATATACATTTTATAAGGCGGCAATAATGAATTATACGTAAACTAGTATAACTTGAGTTGCATACCAAATTTAATTGTATTTCCTATCATATGACATATTAAATGTTGCTATGAATTTGGTGATTGAGATGACGAGGCATATATGTTGCCTGGTGTAATAACACAAGAGAACAACTTTAGTTCGATGATTCTTCAGTAATTTATTAGCATGATTCACAAATCATGATTGTATAGACAACATTTTCGCACACGAAGTGTTGCCAATTAACTAACAATCACACATTTGTTTCATACATCACGACTATATGAAATACTTTTATATATTTGAGGTTTTAAAGTCTATGGGCTCCAACCTAACATCTTTAGAGGAACATTTTTCCACTCTCAAATTCATTATTGGACCAAAAACTTTTGTTGAGGTCTTTGGGATTTGTAAAGGGAAGCATAATTTAACTGGATTTGTTCCAGACACATGCAAAACAAACAAAAGGTCTATCATTTTCCACCAATATGCCAAAAGTTATAAATTGTTCCATGCTTGCTAGAAAGGATGTAGCCAACACCTTAACATGTGATTTCAAGAGAACTTAGGTGATTTAAATGATCAATTCTGGGAAGCTGTTTGGCAATGTTTGCTTGCAAGAGGGAGGCACTCAGAGCAGCCAAAAGACGTCCAACAACCAATAATTACCTTGTACATATAGTGCCTGCCAACAAAAGTTCTGAACAAGGAAGCTCGCTAAAGGCACTCACTATTTTGATTCTATCACTGTGAAGTGGCCAGTGCATTCTATCTGTTCTTAGTAACAACTTACTAGGTTCCACCCTTGTTCCGCCAACTTCAAATATGTGTGTTTTACCTCTGTTTTCATGAACTCGGCTGCACATAAAAATCTATCATATCAAATTTGGTATTCGTATGTTTTTCACATTGTTTTGTGTATCTAGTAGGCTCCGACTCATGTCATTCCATCATTCCTTTATTGAATACTACATAGTTCCATCTACATAAGGTTCCTCTTTGTCTTAATTAGCTGATAGCATCAATGCAATGACTTACGAACAAGTCAATCTCCCTTTGAAAACCAATATTCCTTCCCTAGTAAATGCTTTAACCATCATAGATGACTTGAAGCGATGAATCTATCACCAAATATAATAAAACTATGATAAGAGACATGCAATGCAAACCTGTGGTTTAATTCCAAAAAAAGAGGTGCACAAATTTTATCATGGCTTCTAGCAAAGCCCCCACTGACTTTATTTCAAGAGTGCGGATTAGAGAAATATGTGAAAAAGCCCCCACTGACTTTATCACCCAAGGTTTTTTAGATATCATCATCCTAGGTTGTATTTAAAAAAGGATGAACTAGGAAATATGGAGAACATTCGGATAACAGAACGCGACACAACCCATATCATAGAAGACAACTGAGATCTACTCCAAAATACTCGCTCCATTGTTGTTCCCATTTCCAGCTTCCAAATATAAAGTAGATCGATATCCTAGGGTTATTCCACGCTCCGCCGCATTCCATCCACTTCATATGACCCAATCTCACATCTTGGGACAACACAACGATAAGTAGTACCAGTCGCGTGGGGGTAACCAAGCAACTCCCAAAGCAGGTGGATGACACGATGGAGATAGCTAATTGTTTTTTGCAAAAATAATGAAAATAATGTGGTTGTATGCGAATATTTATGGAATTTGTCTAGAACATTCTAAGTGATTGTAGCGACGAATACACACTTGTTTAAAACATTGTTACATACCTTTCATGAAAATAGGATAAAAATCTATAACAAACATAGGTGACATACTTGTAATAGTCCTTGGAAACCACTTCTCCCTCACAAACCAACATGTCTCTACGCGGTTATTATAAGTAAGACATGAGTTATTCTTCTTTGTAACCATACAAGGACTTCTTTATCACACGACAACTATGAATTTTCCATAGAGAAAGTATAACTTGAGTGGCTAACTTAATTTTCTTGTATTTCCTATCATATGATATCTCAAATGTTGCTAAGAATTTGGAGATTGTGATATCTAGCCAAATAGATTCCTTGGTTTAATAACACATGATATTAGCTAAATTTTAGGTTGATGCCTCTTCACAAATTTATTAGCATGATTCACTAATCATGATTGTACAGTCAACCTTTTCCACACACACCTAGGGTTGCTAATTAACCAATGTTCACATTTTTTTCATACATCATGACTATATGAGCTCAATTATTTTTTCATATTTCCAGTTTTAAGGTCTTTGGACTCTGAACTAACATATTTAGAGGAATGTGTCTTCACTCTGAAATCCACCAGTCGACCAACAATTTATGTAGAGGTTATTAGGATTGGTGAAGGGAAGCATGATTTGACTGGATTTGTCCAGGACACATCCAAAACAAACAAAGGACTACCGGTTTCCCAAACAAGCCAAAATGCATAAAAATGTTCCATACTTGCTACAAAAGACATAGTCATTGTCTTAACATGTGATTTTAGGAGAAGTAAGGTGAAGTTATCTATTTTGGAAAGCTGTTTGGCCTTGTTTTCTTGAAATATGGTGGTGCTGAAAGCAACCAAAAGATGCCCGCACAACCAAGAATTACCTTGTACATCTAGTGACTGCTATAAAAGATGCCCGCACAACAAAAGTAGGTACAAACATTTTATCATTGCTTCTTGCAAATCCCCCTCTCACTTCATTTCAAGAGTGTGAATCACACAAATATGTGAAAATGATAGGTGATGTCTCTTGGACAAAAATCATGTCTTTCGAGCATCACCCAAGGTTTTTTTGATTCATCGCCATAGGTTAAATTTAAAAGAAAGGATGAACTCGCAAATATGGAGAACATTCGGATGATAGAATAAGATGCGACCCATATCATACGAGACATTTGAAATCTACTTAAAAATACTCGCTTCATTGTCGATTCCATTTCCACCTTTTGAACTAAAACTAGTTATAAATCCTTCGGTTATTCCACCATCCACTGCATTCCATTCCCGTCATCTGGCCCAATCTCGCATCTTGGCACAACACAATGGTAAGTCATACCAGCCACATTGCGGACCAAGAGCGTCTCGCAAAGCCGGTGGATGACCTGGCGGAGATAGCTAATTGTTTTCTAAAAAAATAATGAAACCAACGCGGTTTTATGCGAGTATTTATGGAATTTATCTAGAACATTCTACATGATTGTAATGACAAATAAGCACTTGTTTAAAACACTGTTACATCCCTTTCATGAAACTAGCATAAAACTCTATAACAAACATAGGTGAAATGCTTGTAACACTCATGTCAAACAACTTTTGCATGACAAACCAACATGTCTCTATGCAGTCCATTATTAGATTTACATGAGTTGTTCTCCTTGGTAACTATACATGTACTTTTTTATCATGCGGCAGCTATGAATTTTCAATACACTAGTATACACTAGTCTAATTTGAGTTGCTTACTTAACTTGATAGGATTTCCTATCATATGACATCTTAAATGTTTCAATGAATTTTTTTGATTGAGATATCGAGGCAATTTTTTTCCCTCATGTAATAACACAAGAGACCTATCAAATTTTTGTTTGATGCTTCTTCACCATTTAATAGCATGATTCACTAATCATGATTTTTTACAGTCAACCTCTTCCACACACCTAGTGTTGCTAATTAACCAACGTTTTCATGTTTATTTCATCGGATATATGAGCTTACTTACTTCCGCATCTTACAATTTTAAGGTCTTTGGGATTGGAACTAACATCTTTAGAGGAATGTCTCTTCACTGTGAAATCCACCATTCGACCAAAAATTTCTGATGATGCTTTCAAGATTGGTAAGGGGAAGCATAATATCGGTTTCCATCATTCGACTAGATTTGTACATGACACATCCAAAACAAAAAAAGGTCTATTGGTTTCCACATACATGCCTAAAGGCATAAAAAATCCATGCTTGGTACAAAAGACATGGTCAACATCTTAACAAGTGATTTAATTAAGGGCAAGTAAGGAAGAGTTATTAATTTTGGGAAGCTGTTTGGCATGATTTGCTTGCAAGATGGTGGCGCTCAGAGTAGCCAAAAGATGCCCGCACAACCAAAAATTACGTTGTATATCTAGTGCGTGCTTTAAAAAATATCAAGATGGAGGCTCACTAAAGGCTCTCAATATTTCAATTTTATGACTGATGATGAAGTGGCCAATGCAATCATCTATCCTTAATAATAGCATACGGGGCTCCAACCCTCATCCACAGCCAAAATAAACAAAGGTCTATCGGTTCCGCCAACATACCTAAAGGCCTAAATTGTTCCATGTTTCCTACCACTAGTAGAAAAAGGGCCTATTGTCCCGGTTCGTAAAGGACTTTTGTCCCGGTTCCTGAACCGGGACTAAAGGGTCGGTACTAATGCCCCTTTAGTCCCGGTTCAATCCAGAACCGGGACAGATGGGACTCCACGTGGCCTGTGCGCGGAGCCCGGGCAGGAGGGCCTTTGGTCCCGGTTGGTGGCACCACGCGTCAGCATTTCTGTGGCTGGGGGTTTTGTTTTTTTTGAAAGGGGGGTTTGGGGGTTTTGGGGGGTTAATTTAGGTGTTTCATATATTGTGTTAGCTAGCTATAATTAATAGAGAGAAGTGTCCTCTCTTATGTCCGTGCTTGGTCGACGCTACGTACTATACATACGTATAGAGAGGACTAGACACGCTAGCTAGGTAGCTAGTAAGCAAACGAAGGAAACAGAAGATCGTCATGAACATATATGCATACAGAGAGAAGTGATATCGACCACCTCTCCTTCTCCGAGAGATTGGTCGAACAACAAGTTCTCGTATATCTATCCGACACTACCGGCTACATATATACAATAATTATCTCTTACAAATATAATATCCTAACATACTGACTCATGGTCCACATAGTATTCTCCGTCTTCAGCAATCACATGGTCAAGAAAAGAATGCTGCTAATTCCTCTTGAATTGCTCGCATGCGAGCTGGCACTAGGAGTTCATCCCGCTTCCGAAACATCTAATTTGAAGAAGGGGTTCAATACATATATATATATATATATATATATATATATGAATGAAACTCAACACAAATGATGGTAATAAAATAAAATTGTGAATGTTGTTATTTACGCACTTCATATTGTTCGTCAGAGTAGCCCCGCTCACAGGTCGTGTGGCGGATGGACTCGCAAACGCAGTATCGACAGAAATCATTCCCTTGTTCCTGCCACAACCACTTTACAAGAAATAGAGGTCAATCAAACTGATAAGCAAAAATGCCAAATTGGTATTGATGAAACTAGCGCTTGAATCAATAGGAGATGCGTGGAACATGCTACTATAGTACTTACTTTCGGGTGTCTAAATTGCAGCTTCTTCGGGAGTCCCAGAGCTTTTTTGGTGAATCTTTTCCACACCCTGCCAGACAAGGAAAACAAATACTTGATATATCAGGAAATGAACAAAGTTGCTGATATAGTGGATAATGATCGATTTAACTTACTTCTCGAGCATTTGAGTCATGTCCGCATAGTCCTGGGGATCTTTTCGTCTTGAGTCTAAGACGGTTACTAGTCCCTGCTCAAGATTAATCTCTAGGAGAATATAGTGGAAACTGCACACGCATACTATAACCTTGACTAATATATAAGGGAAACCGTATACGCACAAGACAGTAACACTCACTTGAAGTTGTAAGGAAAGATATTATAACTTTGTTTTCATTTATTACCAACGATCGTAGCAAGTTGGCCTTGGTATCTATGGCATGAAATTTAACCTGAGTTGCATCTATGATATTTGTGTTAACGAGCCCAATATCACCGATTTGTCGTTTCTTCAATTCGACGATCTTCAATTTGCATAATATAGCAAGGATAATTATAAATACATGCAATGAAAGAGCTGAGCTATATAGAGAGACTTAATTACAGAAGTAGTACTACTTACAGACAGTAGCAGGTGACCATTGCTTTATCGAGGGCCAATTGATTGAAAAACTGAAAGAACTCCTCAAATGGAACAGGCAATAGATCAATTCCAACGAGGTCATGCTCCTTTTTAACTCTCACATACAAAGTACTCCTCCCCCCAGACTCTCTGCAGATTTTCAAGTACCAATCATGCAATCTTCGCATCATCGTTGATAGAGATCTTTCATCTTTGACGAGAGGCTTCCCATACTCGTATCTTTGTATCTGCACCTCCATGAAATCATAATGTACATCGTCGGGCAGGTAATCTCCAAGATTGCTATAACCGGGCACCATCCTCAGATCATTAGCGACGATGTCGCTAGGAACCTTGAGCGGGGGGCACGATTGCTTCGCTTGTTCGCCGAGCTTTGCAATTTGTTTCCCAGCTTGTCGTTCTTTCAGCCTTTGATCACTGACAGTACTTCCCGACCGCTCCACTTCGGCAAATTCCTTTCCAATAATGCGCTCATAGTTTCCTTTCAGCGTAGACTTGGGTGGTTTTGTGAGGGAAGCCAGAGTGCGCTTCGCTTTCACCGGATCTACCTTCTCCTCCAGAGGTGGATGTTTCTTTGCTTTCACCCCTTCAAAGAAGTTCCTCACTTCTTCCCGCGCGATCTCGGTGTTCTCCTCCGGGGTCCTCTCGTATGGTAACTTCTCTGGAGTCTTCAGAGAAGGACCGAATCTATATGTCCTCCCGCCTCTGGCTGTACTGCTAGACGCCGGCAGAGCATATGGAGCGATTGTCTTCTTTACTTGCTTACGAGGCGGAGGAGAAGGACTACGACGCGCCGGAGCAGCTGGAGCGGTGGCAGGTCTCTTCCGCCCTTGATGACGAGGCAGAGAAGGAGGAGGTTGGCTGCTCGGGCGCGCCGGCGCAGGCGGAGAAGGAGGCGGAGTGCCGCCACGCACCAGAGAAGGAGCCGGCTGAGTGCCCTGATCGTCATAGGCATGGAGGTTGATGAGCTCCTTCCGCCATAGGCATGGAGTCTTCAGAGCAGAACCCAGCCGAGTCTCCCCTTCACCAGTAGGGTGGTCAAGCTGGAGGTCCTCAAATCCCTCCGTTATTTCATCCACCATCACCCTAACATATCATTCTGGAATCAGCCGGCGGTGAAAAGTTGCGCCGGGTTCAGTAGGAAAAACAGAGCCAATAGCCGCCTTGACCTTCATATTAATCCATTGCGTCATAAGGTGGCAATTTTGAGACTCCGTGATAGCATCCATGGGATAGCTGGCAGGAGCCGTCAAGACATGCTCCGGCTGAAGCAGCTCGGTGGAAGCCACGTTGCTTCTCCGCTGAGATGGCGGGGTAGCTTCGGGGGAAGCTTCGGCAGTTCATTTGCTGTGATTTGCTTCTCGTTCCTCTATCGCTTGTACCCTTGCTTGCAGCGCATGCATTTGGGTCTGCTGCACTTTTTTCCTCCTCTCCTGGAATTTGTAACCGCCTGCGTCCGGAAACCCAACCTTCCACGGAATGGAGCCTGGTATGCCTCGTGTCCGTCCAGGGTGCTCAGGATTCCCGAGGGCCATTGTGAGCTCGTCGTTCTCTCTGTCTGGAACGAACGTCCCTTGCTGTGCTACTTTGATATACTGCTGAAGCTTCTTGACTGGTATGTCCATTTGATCGTTCGTCCAAATTCACTTCCCTGATACAGGGTCCAAGGTTTCGCCAGCCCCAAAGAACCAAGTCCGGCAATGGTCTCGCCAGTTAATTGTCTCTGGTTCGATCCCTTTATCAGCCAGATCATTCTCAGTCTTGGCCCACTTAGGCCGGGCTACAAGGTAGCCACCTGACCCCGTGCGATGGTGGTGCTTCTTCTTCGCAGCATTTTGCTTGTTTGTCGCCGACGTCTTCTTACTCTTTTTGATGTCTTGTGGGCCACAAATGCGGGCCAGTTTTCTCTGATCTTCTCATATCTCCCCTTGAATTCTGGTGTCTCTTTATTTTCGAGAAACTTATTCAGCTCTTTCTTCCACCTCCTGAATAGTTCTGCCATCCTCTTAAGAGCAAAAGACTTGATTAATCGCTCTTTAACTGGCTTCTCCGGATCATCCTCTTGCGGTAGGGTGAAATTTGACTTCAGCTCAGTCCAAAGATCATTTTTCTGCATATCATTGACATAAGACACCTCAGGGTCTTCTGTAGCCGGGTTAAACCATTGCTGGATGCTGATCGGGATCTTGTCCCTAACCAAAACCCCGCACTGAGCAACAAATGCGCTCTTTTTCCGGAGGGGTTCAGTTGGTTGGCCGTCGGGCGCGATTGCTATGATCTCAAACTTTTCATCCGAGATCAACTTTTTCTTCGGGCCTCGTCTCTTTACCGAAGTTGTGCTCGATCCGGAGGGCTAGAAAAAAGAACAAAGACTTAATTAATATGTGTACATACCAAAACAATGAATGCATCAATAAGCTAGTCAGCAGAAGCTTAACTAATATATATACCTGGCCGGACTCGGTTCGGTCACTAGAGACGTCATCACGGTCTCCTTCTTGCACCGGCATTGGATCACCAGAGCTGTCCTCACGGTCTTATTCTTGCACCGGCATTAGGTCACCGGAGCCATCATAATCATAGCCAGCTGCTTCCAGACCATCGGTGTCGTTGAGAAACAACGAGCAGACATCATCACTTCCTCGTGCGATTATGTCCCCCAACAACTCTGCTTGTACTTCGTCTCGGGCGGTGTCCATAGTTTCTACAAATATTTACAACATGGCAATTATTATTCAAACATGACAGATGGATATATTAGTGGCAAACGTAGAACTAATATTAATTCGTGGCCTCAACGCTGCTTCTCTAGGGTTTGGGGTGGCCTCGACAACGCTTCAAGGATAAAAAAAGAAGAGGAAGAAGAAAAAAAAGAGGAGAAGAAAGAATAGAGGAGTTCTTCTCCTCTATTTTTTCTTCTTCTTCCTCTTTTTTTATCGGGAACGAGGGTCGCCGAGGGTCACCGAGCGATAGAGGAAACCCTAAATAGCAAGTATCGTGGGTGTGAGATAGATGTGGCCGTCGGTGTCGGACACTACATCCACGTCCCACAAATGACGCGGGCGTCGAAGCCCGCATCACTTGTGGGACATGGATGTAGTGTCCGACACCGACGGCCACATGTATCTCACATCGATGATACTTGCTATTTAGGGTTTCCTCTACCGCTCGGCGTACGAGGCTCCAACCCTCCTCCGCCAACTTCAAATATGTGTTTTACATCTATTTTCATGAACTCATTGGCATGCAAAACTCGATCTATAATATGAAAGTTAGTTTGCATGTGTTTTTCGCATTATTTTCGAGTATCTCCTAGACTCCGAATCATGCCATTCCTTCAGTTTTTTGTTCACTACTACATTGTTCCTTCTACATCAAGTTCCTCTGTATCTTAATTGTAAGCATCAAAGCTATAACTTACAAACATGTCAATCTCCCTCGGAACAATAATTTTTTGGCCCCCATAGAGGGCTAAATCATTGTAGATGACTCCAAGCGACGAATGTATCACCAAATATTCTAAAGAGTTGACAAGAGACATGAAATGCAAACATATGGTTTAATTACAAAAAAACACTTACACAAATTTTATCATATATTCTAGCAAACACCCCCACTAACTTCACTTCAAGAGTGTGAATCACACAAATATGTTAAAATAGTATGTGATGTCTGTTGGCTGAAAATCATATGTTTCGAGCATCACCCAAGGGCTTTTTCGATATCATCACCCTATGTAGAATTTAAAATAAAGGATGAAATCAGAAATTTGGAGAACATTCGGGTGACAGAACAGGATGCGACCCATATGATACGAGGTAACTGAGATCTACTCAAAAATACTCAATCCACTGTTGTTTTCATTTCCACCTCCCAAATTAAAACTAGCTCGAAATCCTATGGTTATTCCACCATCAGTCGCATTCCATCCCCTTTATCACACCCAATCTCACATCTTAGCACAACACAATGGTAAGTCATACCTTCCATGTCGGGGACTCGAGTATCTCCAAAAGTCAGTGGATAACCAGTCAGAGATAGCGAATTGTTTTTTGAGAAAATAATGAAATCAACGCGGTTGTATGTGAATATTTATGGAATTTGTCCAGAACATTCTACATGATTGTGGTGAGGAATAAACACTTGTTTAAAACATTGTTACGTACATTTCATTAAAATAGGGTAAAAATCTATAACAAACGTAGGTGAAATACTTGTAATAGTCATGTGAAACCACTTCGGCTTGACAAATCAACAGGTATGTGCGCGGATCATTATAAGATATACATGAGTTGTTTCTTTTTGTAACTACACATGGACTTTATTATCACGCGGCAGCTATATGACTTATCAATGCACTAGTATACACTATTCTAGCTTGAGTTACTTACTCGAGTTTATGGTATTTCCTATCATATGACATCTTAAATGTTGCAAAGAATTTGGTCATTGAGATATCAAGCCAAATATGTTCCCTGGTGTAACAACACAAGATAAAAACAAATTTTAGTTTGATGCCTCCTCGCCAATTTATTAGCAAGATTCACTGATCATGACTGTATAATCAACCTTTTCAACACACCAAGTGTTGCCAATTAACTAACGTTCGCATATTTGTTTAACACATCATGACTATATGAGCTGAATTAGTTTTCCATATTTCAAGTTTTAAGGTCTTTGGGCTCTGAACTAACATTTATAGAGGAATGTGTCATCACTCTAAAATCCACCATTCTACCAAAAAGTTCTGTTGAGGTTGTTGGGATTGGTAAAGGGAAGCATAGTTTGACAAGATTTGTTCGGGACACATCCAAATCAAACAAAGGTCTATCAGTTTCCCCAAACATGCCTAACTTCATTAAAATGTTCCATGCTTGCTACAGAAGACATAGTCAAGGCCTTAACATGTGATTTCAGGAGAACTAAGGCAAAGTTATCTATTCATGGAAGCTGTTTGGCCCCGTTTGCTTGCAAGATGTGACGCTCACAGCATCCAAAAGACACCCGCAGAACCAAGAATTGACTTGTATATCTAGTTCCTTCTATAAAAAAATCTCAAGATGAATCAGTGAAGGCACTCTAATATTTCTATTCTACGACTGATGTAGAAGTGGTCAGTGCAATCCATCTATCCTTGATAACAGCGTACGAGGCTCCAACCCTCATCCACCAACTTCAAATATGTATTTTACATCAATTTTCATGACTCATTGGCACATAAAACTCTATAATATCAAAGTTACTATTCATATGTTTTTTTGCATTGTCTTTGAGTATCTCGTAGGCTCCGACTCATGTCATTCCGTCATTTCTTTATTCACTACTACATTGTTCCTTCTACATCAAGTTCACCTTTGGCTTAGTCTATAGCATCAATGCTATAACTTACAAACATGTCAGTCTCCCTCGGACCAACAATTTTCCTTCCCTGGCAGATGGCTAAACTATTATCGATGACTCTAAGCGACGAATCTATCACCAAGGTGCAAACCTAGGGTTTAATTCCAACAATAATATGAACACACATTTTATCATTGATTCTAGCAGACCCCCTCTAACTTCATTTCAAGAGTATGAATCACACAAATATGTCAAAATGGTAGGTGATGTCTCTCGGCCAAAAAATATGTCTTTCGAGCATCACCAAAGGTTTTTTCGATATCATCACCCAAGGTCAATTTTTTTATAGGATGAACTCGGAAAATGGAGAACATTTGGATGAATGAATGGGACACATCCCATATCCCACGACACAACTGAGATCTACTCAAAAATATTGGCTCCATTGTCGTTTCCATTTCCACCTTCCAAATTAAAACTAGATCAAAATCCTGTGCTTATTCCATCCTCCGCCGCATTCCATCCCTATTGTCGTATGGCCCAATCTTGCATTGGGACAACACAATAGTAAGTCATACCAGCCACATCGGGGACGCAAGCACCTTCCAAAGCGGGTGGATGACCCGACGTAGATAGCTAATTGTTATAGAGATGGTAATGAAACCACTTGGCTGTATGCGAATATTTATGGAATTTTCCCGGAACATTATACATGATTGTAGCAAGGAATAGACACTAGTTTAAAACATTATTACATCCCTTTCATGAAAATCGGATAGAAAACTATAACAAACAATAGTGAAATACTTCTATACTCATGTGATACCATGTCTGCTTGACAAACCTACATGTCTTTGCTTTTTAACTATACATAGACATTTTGTAAGGCAACAACAAAGAATTATCCATACACTAGTATAACTTGAGTTGCTTACCGAGTTTAATTGTATTTCCTATCATATGTTGTCGGGGGAAAATGTCCCACGAACACCTATGGAGCCGGCGGACCGGGCCCCTTTCAGTTCGGTGGGGGGGCAGAGATCGCATGAAGAGCAGATCGAGGCGAAGCACACGAGCGGTTTACCCAGCTTCGGAGCTCTCCGGAGAGATAATACTCCTACTGCTGCTTGTCTGGTTTGTATTATCTGGTGTTCTTGCTCTCGAGAGCGAGAGCGTGATGTTTTCTGGGCTACGAATAAATCGAAGCAAAACTGTCCGAACTTCCGAACCTCCTCTACGTTGCGCATGGGCCTCCTTTTATACGCTAAAGGGGTCACCGACAGGTGGCAACGCAAAGGAGGGTAAAAACATAAAAAGCCAGGTAGTTGATACAGTTGCGTGTACAGTGTACCCTACCTAACCCTGGCGGCAGGGGACAAGGGTATTAAATGCCCGTCTGAATCGCCCAAACAGTGCAGAAAGGGACCGTTAAGGGCGCCACCGTTCGCCACGATGGTGATCTTGTCAGCTTCGCATGCCACAGTGCGCCGCTAGCTGCACAGCCTCCCGCCACGCGTGCCTGGAGTGGCCTCCAGGGCGACACGTTGGTGGATGCGCTGGAGCATGGGCGCAGAGTGGCCGCCTGCCGCGGCAAGCGCCTTGCCGCTGCTGCTATCTTGTCGGGCCCGGAGGCTTGTCGCCCACCGGGCTTCGAGGTACCTTGGTTAGTCTTCCCGGCAAGCTCCTCTTGCCGGGGCCTTGTTGCCTTGCCGGAGCGTGCGGCGCGTCGCGGCAAGTTCCTTGGAGCGCCTGGGTTGGCCTTCCCGGCAAGCTCCTCTTGCCGGGGTCTTGTCTCCTTATCTTAAATACTTTGTTCTTGGATGGCTCCAAGGGAGCCTTGGAGGGTCTTAGCGTTCGCCTGGCAAGCCTTGCCGCGGGGTGCTGCAACTGCCCATGCACAAGTTCGGGGTACTAGGGTACCCCTATTCTAGTACACCGATAGGAGCCCCCGGGCCTGGGCCAGACACGGTGCCGAGCGCTGTTGGGCCAGTTCCAAGACAAGGCACGGGCACACGCGGGCTGGGCTACACCAAATCTCGCTCCGTATCCACCGCGCTCCCCCATAACAGCACGCGTTGAATGCGGCATCATGGGGGAGATCGTGGGTGGTTGTTTATTAGGAAGGGCGAAACGTTCGTCCCGTCCCTCTTTATAAGTAGAGGAAACAGGGGCAGTTCGTTCCCCCTTGCTGGTTGCTGCTATTCCTTCTTCACAAACTCCGCCGCTCCCCCCTTCTTCTCGAAGCCGAGAGAGCAGCGCTCCGCCCCTCCCATTGCCACCAGCATCACCACGCCGTCGACCTCCCTCACCACCTTCGCCATGGGCCCGAAAGCCGACAAAGGAAAAGGCGTGAAGTCGGCCAAGGCGCAGCGGCTCGCGGCGCTGCGGAAGGAGCGGGCGATCTTCACCCCCCAGCTCGGCATGCAGGAGCTGAGGGAGTACTTTTATCTCTTTTGGGTGACGGAGACGCGTGAGCATCCGCGCACGAGGGTACTCTCGGCTACTGCTTCGAAGCTGTGACGCCCCCGATTCAATCGTACACTAATCATGCACGCAAATGTGTACGATCAAGATCAGGGACTCACGGGAAGATATCACAACACAACTCTACAAATAAAATAAGTCATACAAGCATCATAATACAAGCCAGGGGCCTCGAGGGCTCGAATACAAGTGCTTGATCGTAGACGAGTCAGCGGAAGCAACAATATCTGAGTACAGACATAAGTTAAACAAGTTTGCCTTAAGAAGGCTAGCACAAACTGGGATACAGATCGAAAGAGGCGCAGGCCTCCTGCCTGGGATCCTCCTAACTACTCCTGGTCGTCGTCAGCGGGCTGCCGTAGTAGTAGGCACCTCCGGTGTAGTAGGAGTCGTCGTCGACGGTGGCGTCTGGCTCCTGGACTCCAGCATCTGGTTGCGACAACCAGGTAGAAGGGAAAGGGGGAAAAGAGGGAGAAAAGCAACCGTGAGTACTCATCCAAAGTACTCGCAAGCAAGGAGCTACACAACATATGCATGGGTATATGTGTAAAGGGCCATATCAGTGGACTGAACTGCAGAATGCCAGAATAAGAGGGGGATAGCTAATCCTGTCGAAGACTACGCTTCTGGCAGCCTCCGTCTTGCAGCATGTAGAAGAGAGTAGATTGAAGTCCTCCAAGTAGCATCTCCAAGTAGCATCTCCAAGTAGCATCGCATAGCATAATCCTACCCGGCGATCCTCTCCTTGTCGCCCTGTAGAAAAGCGATCACTGGGTTGTATCTGGCACTTGGAAGGGTGTGTTTTATTAAGTATCCGGTTCTAGTTGTCATAAGGTCAAGGTACAACTCCAAGTCGTCCTGTTACCGAAGATCACGACTATTCGAATAGATTAACTTCCCTGCAGGGGTGCACCACATAGCCCAACACGCTCGATCCCATTTGGCCGGACACACTTTCCTGGGTCATGCCCGGCCTCGGAAGATCAACACGTCGCAGCCCCACCTAGGCACAACAGAGAGGTCAGCACGCCGGTCTAAACCTAAGCGCACAGGGGTCTGGGCCCATCGCCCATAGCACACCTGCACGTTGCGAGGGCGGCCGGAAGCAGAACTAGCCCCCTTAATACAAGAGCAGGCTTACGTTCCAATCCGGCGCGCGCCGCTCCGTCGCTGACGTCTGAAGTGCTTCGGCTGATACCACGACGTCGGGATACCCATAACTACTCCCGCGTAGATGGTTAGTGCGTATAGGCCAGTAGCCAGACTCAGATCAAATACCAAGATCTCGTTAAGCGTGTTAAGTATCCGCGAATGCCGAACAAGGCCAGGCCCACCTGTCTCCTAGGTGGTCTCAACCTGCCCTGTCGCTCCGCCACAAAGTAACAGTCGGGGGCCGTCGGGAACTCAGGCCCACCACTACCTGGATGGAGCCACCTGCCCCTTCAGCCCCCATCTCCAAACAGTATCACTAGTAATGTAACAGTGTAAAGTATATAGCCTATGCCCGTGATCACCTCCCGAGGTGATCACGGCCCAGTAGTATAGCATGGCAGACGGACAAGAGTGTAGGGCCACTGATGGAACACTAGCATCCTATACTAAGCAGTAGGATAGTAGGTAATGGTAACAACAGTAGTAGCAAGGACAGGCTATGCATCAGGATAGGATTAACGGAAAGCAGTAACAAGCTACACTACTCTAATGCAAGCAGTATAGAGAAGAGTAGGCGATATCTGGTGATCAAGGGGGGGGCTTGCCTGGTTGCTCAGACAAGGAGGGGGTCGTCGGTGACGTAGTCGTACTCGGTGGCATCAGCGTCGGTCTCGTAGTCTACTAGAGATAAGAGGGGGAAGAAACAATGAATACAATGCAAACATAAACACGACGATGCGTGACGTTACAATGAGCGGTGCTAGGTGTGCCCTAACGTGGTATGAGGTCATACCGGTTAAGGGGGGAAACATCCGGGAAAGTATTCCCGGTGTTTCGCGTTTTCGGGCAGAGGAGCCGAAGGGGGAAAGTTGTGAGTTCGATAGGTTAGGGGTGTGTGGCAGACGAACAGACTACGTATCCGGATTCGTCTCGTCGTTTTGAGCAACTTTCATGTTGAAAATATTTTAATCCGAGTTACGGATTAAAAGATATGATTTTCTAAAGATTTTATTAATTTTTGGAATTTAATTAATTATTTAATTAATTCGAAAAATGGATTTATGACATCAGCATGATGTCATGCTGACGTCAGCAGTCAACGTTGACCGTTGACCTGGTCAACCTGACATGTGGGTCCAGGGGGACCCACCTGTCAACCTCTAATTAGGTTAATTAGGGTTTAGGTTAATTTAATTATAGTTTAATTAAACTTAACTAGTTAATTAAATTAATTAAACCGGATTAATTAACTTAATTAATTCATTAGATAATTAATTAATTAATAATTAATTTTATTAAATCATTTTTTTATTTACTATTTTTGTTTTTAATTACTCTTTTTTTTATAAAACGTTATGGGCATGGGGCCCATCTGTCATAGGCCCCAGGGGCCTTAGCGGGTGCGGGCGGCGGGCACTGCCCGAGCGGGTGCGGGCGGGCGCCCGTCTGGTGGCCTCGCCCGTGGACAACGGGAGTAGGCACGGGATCAACCAGCGGCCACCGCTGGGGCTCCGGCGCGGCGGAGGGAGCCGCGGGAGGGGGGCCGCGGCCAAGTTCAGAGGACGGGAGGCGCACTTGCGGGGGAACAGGGGGCGACGGAGGCGAGTGAGCAGGGACGGGGCTGTGCGGGTGCCAGGGGCGCCGATGCGGGATGGGCGCGTGCGGGGCACGGCCCTAGTGGGCGCGCGCGGGGCGCCGGTGCGTGAGCGCGTGCACGCGAGGGAGAGAGGAGGAGAGGGCCTCACAGGGGGAGTAGGGTCTGGGGCAGCGGGGCTTGGGGCGGAGGACGGAGACGACGGCGTCGGGGAGGCAGTCCGACGAGGTAGTCCTGTTCGACGGCGAAGATTGATCCGGGCGGCGTCGGGGGAGGTTGCCGGCGGGGACGACGAGCGTCGACGAGGCCTTGGGAGGCTAGCGGGGATGAGGCGAGGCGACGAGGCGGCGCAGGTGGCACCAACGACGGCAGGGCGGCGGGGCGGCTCCGGCGGGGGTTCCGGGCGGCGGCAGGGCGCCTTTTCCCCCGATCCAGATCGGGGGGGAAGCGAGGGGGGCGAGCGGGGTGGGGCGAGTGGGGGTCTCGTCCCCGATCCGGATTGGATCGGGAGGAGGGAACGACGTGGGGCGGGAGTGCGTGGGCGAGTGGGGGCGTGGGGAATCGGGGGGCTAGGGTTTCTGGGGTGTTGGGTGGCCTATAGGCCAGGGGGCGGCCGACTGGGCCATGGCCCAGTTGGGCCGGTGGCCGAATGGGCCGGCCAGCTGGGTCGGCTGGCCCGGGGGGTGCTTGCTTTTCTTTCCCTTTTCTTTTGTTTCCTCCTTTTGTATTTTCTTTCTTTTATTTATTTTATTACTTTTAGTTGCTATTTATTCTATTGATAACAAAATACCAAAGTGGCACCTAAATTGATGTTTACTAATTATGCCACCGCCTCATAAATTTGCTAACCCAAAATAAAATAGTTTTGTAATTATTTAATATTTAAAGTATTTAAATAATAGTTTTTGCTACTGTTTTATTCATCTCATAGTTTTTAAGCATTTTATAATAGTGTGGTTCCTTCGCCATAATTACCTATGCAATATTTGGCACAACCCGAACATTTTAGCTTTATTGTTTGAAAACATTTGTTGTTTGTTTTTATTTTAAAATTTGAATTCGAACGGGATTGAGTCATCGGGAGATTAACAACAGTAACGGAGGTGACGTGGCATCATTAGCTTGGGATTACTGTAGTCTAATTATCCAGGCGTCACAGAAGCTGGCTCCAAATGGATACCCGTTCTTCCCGCTATTCTTCTATTGCGGGCTCTGCCCGCCCTTCTCGGAGTTCTTTTGTGACATTATGAACACATATGGCTTCCGCCTCCTTGATTTCACCCCCAATGTTGTCCTGACCATGGCAGTTTTCGCACACTTGTGCGAAAACTTTGTCGGAGTCCACCCTAGTGTTGCCCTTTTCCGCCATTACTTCATTCCTCGGGTAGAGAGAGGAGAGCCGCTTGCTGGAGGGATTGCCTGGGTCTCGAGAGTCGGCAAGAAGGAGGCGTACTTGGATGGTGAGCTCCGCAGCAAGTGGGAGGAGTGGAGAGCGGAGTGGTGCTGGATCGTCGAGGAGAATCCGCAGCCCTTCACCGCCATGCGCCAAACTCCAATAGTGTGCGGCAATGACTGGAGCAACGTGGCCCCGGAATACGAGAGGATGAAGATCGCCATCACTAGGATTCTTCGCCTCATGCTTGCCGGGCTCACCGTAGGTGCTGTCGGGGCAGATTTCCTCCGTCGCCGCATTGCCCCCCTGCAGGAGAGGGGGAGGCCCGCCTGGGAATTCAAGAATTCGGCGGACATCATGAGGCTGCGGCCGGGCCTCAACTCCAACTTCACCGTCTTGGAGTTGGATGCAATGCTCTTGGAATTATTCAAACGCGACCCCCAGCACCCATTCACACTGCCGAGGGGCGTAGTTCCTTTGTGCAATAACTCTTCGCTTGACCGGATCCGCGCCATGATGCCGTTGTGTGATTCACACGGCCTCGTCCCAACTTGGCAAGAGCCTGCGGATGATGTTGTGCGAGCGTTCTTCGACAGCTTGGAGGAAGTGCCGGTCCGCGATGACGAGCAGAAGAGCCTCACCTGTGACACCACTGACGAGGAGCTGCAGCTCATCGCCACTAGGGCGGAAGAGGCTGCGGCCGCAGCTGCCGCGGGCGCATTCGGGTTCACCGTGGAGGAGGCGGAGGCTGCAGAGGCAGCAAACCTCGGCGAACGTGCGGAGTTCATGGGCGAGGAGGAGCCTGCCAGTTCCGAAGCCGAGTCGAGCGAGGCCGGCAAGGAGGAGGCTGAGCCTTCAGAGAACTTGCCGCAGGCGGAGCCCCCGCCCCCGCCAAGGAGGCGCCTTCGCAGGGCCGGGGACGCATCGGGGCGGCAGCCGGCTCCACAGCCACCGAGCCGCGCAATGCGCTCCACCGCGGCAAGCAATGTTGCCGCGGGAGCGCCTCATGCAACAGCGGCAACCGGAGCGGGCAAGGGATCCCACTCCTCCACCTCGCTGCACCGGAGGAGGGCCGGACTTCGATCTTTCCGCGCTCAGCTCCGACGAGGAGGAAGAAGAGTGAGTTTCTTTGGTGCTCTTGTAGTTCTTCAATCTTGCTGTTTATATCTTGCATCTGACTTGCTCCAATCTGGACTCCTTTCTTTTCAGGACATTGGCCCAGAGAGCGGCGAAGAGGGCCAAGGCCGCGGTGATCGTCATCGAAGATGACCCCACCTTGTTGATAGGGGGTGGGTCCGAGATCACCTTGATGGACCCGGCAATCACTCCTCAGAGCAGCCCCCAGCGCAGCCCCCAGCATAAGTTCATAGTTTAGCCTTCTGCTGCCGGGCGCGCTTGAGTGCTTTTTCCCTTGCTGATATCTTATTTGTTGACTTGTGCAGGAGCAGAACAGTCTCATCAGGAGCGCCCGGAGGCTGGTCCCGAAGTGCCACCTGCTTCGACTGTGCCACCAAGGGAGGAGTTCCCGGTAAGGGAGCGCTCTCCGGCAAGGGGTGACTCTCCGGCAAGGGACGGCACTGCTGATCCTGCGGCGACCGAGGTCGCAACTGAAGATCTTGGCGCAGGTAATCCACTTGCGCAGAAACTTTCCCTTGGGTTCTGCTTCTTCTGTTTTTCCTTTCTTGGATTTTTTGATTGATTTTCCTCCCTTCTATGTTCTTCAGACCCATCTATGGCTGAGCCAATGAAGACAGAGGGCACCGGCGAGGAAGGTGCCGGTGCTGATGAGACCGCCGGCGAGAAGGCCGCCAGGGCTGCTGCTGCAGAAGCCGGCGAGGGGTCGGGCGATCGCACTGATGACCCTGAGGCCGCAGGAGCGCCGGGCGCTGCGCCGACCGCCGAACCCTCTGCCGCTTCTGCGGAGCCGGGCTCCGAGGAGCCCCAGTACGGCGCCTACTTGAAGGCCGGTGACGGCATCTTCATCAAGCTACCCTGGGCATCGAGCTCCAGGACGCCAATCGAGGGGGAAGCTTTTGACGGGGAGGTGCTTGCCTCAGCTGGGCTGTCATTGGTTGACGCGCCCGGCAGTAGCAGTGGCGAGCCCGAGGAGGAGCAGCAGCTGCGGAAGCTGCTGTCACTCTACCGCGCCCGGCAAGCCAAGCTGGCTTCCTGGGAAGCGCTTGTCGCGACGGCGGGAGTGGACATGAAGAAGCGCGCGGAGGAGCTCCGGGGCCGAAATCAAGAAGCCCTCCGGTCCCTGGCGCAGGAACGGGAGCGAGTCGACGAGGAGCGCACGGCCTTCCTTCTCGAGAAGGACGAAGCTGAGGAGGAGCAAAGGCTGGCCGCCGAGAAGCAATCCGCGCGGGAAGGTGAACTAGTGCAGCGGAAGGCCCACCTCGACAGCTACGAGGAAGAGCTCGCCGAGCGCGAGCGACCGCTTGGCGGGGCGCTCAAGGAGGCAAAGGATGCCGCGGCAACTACGGAGGCCGCCAAGAAAGAGCTAGAGGAGAAGGTGGCGCGGCTGGAGGCCGGTATTGAGAAGAGCGGCGAGGAGCTTGCCGCGCTCAAGCGTGAGCGCGAGAAGGATGCTGCCGCCCATGGCGAGCTGCAAGGTCTTCTCGCTGAGAGGGGCAAGGAGCTCCGTGCCGCCAAGGATTCTAACGCAGACCTGGAGCTGAAGCTGGCCACGCTGACGCAGACACTGGAGGCCGCCAAGGAGCGAGAGAAGACCTTGTCGGAGAAGGTCAAGGCCGACGCGGCGCTGTTGAAGAGCATTGCAGTCACTCAGAACTCGTTCAGAGACATTGTGGAGCACTGGACTGAGGGTCTGATGAACACTGCTGCAGTTATCAACGAGGAGCTGGCGCAGCTGGGGATGGAGGACTTTGGGTATCCTTCCGACGAGAGTCTCCAACCCAGCGCCAAGCTCAGCCTATTCTTCAAGGGCGTGGCGACGGCACTCCAGCGGCTCAGGGAGAGGATCCCGAAGCAGCTGGCCGACGAGTTGCGCAAAATCTGCGCCGGGGTTCTCCAGAAGGTGCTGATGAAGGTAGCCTTCCGCAATCCAGGCCTTAGCTTCACCAACGTCCTCAAGTCCTTGCCGCCTGATGCCGATCTGGATGCACTCAAGGCCCTTGTCGCACCCATTGTGGACAAGGTGAGCGAGATCAAGAGAGTCGAGGGCGGGCGTGTAGATTAGGCCGCCCGTTTCATCTTTTCCCTTGTCGCTGCTAATCATGTTACGAAAACATTCGGTTAGAGCTGCGACAAGTTATCTTGTAATATAACTTGATTTCTGTTATCAATTGCAATGTTATTTCCTCTACTAGATTCCTTCCTTTGTATGTTTTTACCCTACGCTTCTAGGGAACTTGTCGGCGCAAGCGCCCGAGCCGCGAGCGCTGAGTGCGGAACTTCAGCAGCCTGCTGGCGGCGCTGCTTCCGACAAGAAACCTTGTCGCGACTAGATGCAGCACACTTAAGCTGTTGAGCGGACTCGAAACAAAGTAAGGGCGCAACTAGCCACGTGTTGGTTCCTCCGCGCACAGGTTTTCCATACAAAGCAGGGTCGTTCGAGGAAGATAACTCTAAAAAATTTAAAAACTGATTGCTCAAACTTTGGCAACTTAGCTTTTCTGTCGTTTGCTTCCCGGCAAGGCAAAACTTTGCTTGAACGATGCCTGGTCCACACCACAATCTTCTCCTTCCCTCCCGGCAAACTTGTGTGCGAGGGAACCTTCTTTTCCTTTAAATGAAAAAGAAAGGAGAGAAAATAATAATATGGAGCTCTTCGGCTCGTTATTGCTTACCGGATGTCAGTCCTGCACAAAGTTTCAGATAATCGCATGCAAGAAAAGAACTAATGCATGAAATGGACAAGCTGTGCGGAGCACATGGGGTTTTACTTATGCACGGGATCTGCGCCCGGCTTTGTACAAAGGATTACATGCAACAGCGGCAAGACTTGTACAAAAGGTGGTTGTCGGAACGGGTTCCGACAACCGCGTCTTACGGGAAAAACTTATGAAGATGTTCTACGTTCCAGGAGTTGCTCACCGGAACGCCATCTTCGGTCTCAAGGCGGACAGCGCCAGGCCTTGTGACTCGTCTCACCCGATAAGGGCCTTCCCACTTCGGCGTCAACTTGTTGGAATTCTTGGCGGACTGAACGCGCCGAAGAACAAGGTCACCTTCCTCGAAGCTTATGGCTTTAACGTTGCGGCTATGATAGTGGCGCAAAGCTTGCTGGTATCGAGCAGCTCGTATAGCAGCCTGAAGACGATCTTCCTCAAGGAGCAGCGCGTCGTCTTGCCGCAGCTGTTCTTGCTCAAGCTCATCATAAGCGAGCACTCGAGGTGATCCGTATACGAGTTCCGTGGGGAGAACTGCCTCTGCTCCATAGACTAGAGCGAAAGGTGCCTGGCCAGTGGCTCAATTTGGCGTCGTTCTGATCGACCAAAGAACCACCGGCAGCTCCTTGATCCAGTTTCTTCCGCACTTGCGCAGCCTGTCGAAAGTTCTGGTCTTGAGCCCGCGCAGCACTTCAGCATTTGCCCTCTCTTCTTGACCGTTGCTTCTCGGATGAGCAACAGAAGCGAAGCAGACCTTGGCGCCAAGGTCATGGATGTACTGCATGAAGGTGCGGCTCGTAAATTGCGTGCCGTTGTCGGTGATGATCCTGTTAGGGATCCCGAAACGGCAAACAATCGACCTGAAGAACTTGACGGCTGACTGTGTTGTCACCTTCCTCACTGGCTGCACTTCCGGCCACTTTGTGAACTTGTCGATTGCAGCGTACAAGTACTCAAAGCCCCCGACTGCTCGGGGGAAGGGACCGAGGATATCAAGTCCCCAGACCGAAAATGGCCAGGATAAAGGCATTGTCTGGAGAGCTTGAGCTGGCTGGTGTATCTGTTTGGAGTGGAACTGGCACGCATCACACTTGGTTACTTGTGCAGTTGCATCCTGGAGGGCTGTCGGCCAAAAGAAACCTTGCCGGAAAGCTTTGTCGGCAAGTGCTCTTGCGCCAATGTGGTGGCCACATATGCCTCCATGTATCTCTGCCAACAGCTTTTGTCCATCTTCCCGGCGAATACACTTCAATTTCACACCGTTGAGTCTTCTTCTGTACAGTATGCTATCGACAAACTGGTACATACTTGACTGCCGGGCTACTCTTTCCGCTTCTTCTTGCTCTTCGGGAAGTTCTCCTATCTGAAGGAAGTGGACAATCTGTTGTGCCCATGCTGGAGCTTGTGGCTCAACAACAAGGACTAAAGGAACATCTGTTACTGCGGGAACATCCGCTTCCACGGCAAGGACTTGCGGCCCTGCCGGAGCTTGATGTTCCCCGGCAAGCTTGCCGGAGCAAAACTTGTCGGGAGCATCTGCTTCAACGGAACAAACCATAAGGCTTGCCGGAGCAGACTGCCCCTCAGCATCCTTGGTGTTGATTTTGGGGACTTTCTTGGCGGCGGCTTCGGGGAGCTCTGTCGGAAAGTAGTCACCAGAAATCAACTTCCTCTTCTTTCTTTGTCCAGTTGATGGTGTTACGGATGGTTGAGTCAACTTGAGCAAAAAGGTTCCTGGTTCCACAGGTAACTTTAGTGTGGCGCACTTCGACAGGCCATCAGCAATATCATTCTGAGCTCTTGGGATATGCTCCATTTGTAGGCCGTCAAAGTGCTCTTCTAGCTTCCTCACTTCATCAACATATGCTTCCATCAACGGACTCTAGTAGTTCTTGTTCACTTGTCGGACGACAAGCTGTGAGTCACCCCTGACAATAAGCTTCTGGATCCCAAGGTCTGCTGCAATCCTGAGACCGACAAGCAATCCTTCATACTCTGCAGTATTGTTGGTTGCTTGTTCCTTGGGAAAGTGCATTTGGACTACGTACTTGAGGTGCTCTCCGGTGGGTGCGACAAGCAGCACGCCCGCACCGGCGCCTTGCAGCGAAAAGGCACCATCAAAGTACATCAGCCACTCTTTACTTGCTTCTTTGACGGGGATGCTTGTCTCTGGAATTTCTTCGTCTGGGGTTGGCATCCACTCTGCTATGAACTCTGCCAATGCTCTGCTTTGGATAGTTGAAGTGCTCTCAAACTTGAGGCCAAAGCTTGACAATTCCAGCGCCCACTCTACAATCCTGCCCGTTGCTTCTGGATTCTGCAGTATCCTTTTCAGCGGAAAGCGAGTGACGACTGTGATCTCATGTGCTTGGAAGTAATGGCGCAGCTTTCTCGAGGCCATGAGAAGGCCGAAAAGCAGTTTCTGTACGCCGGAGTACCTTGACCTAGCCCCCTGCAGAAGGGAACTGACAAAGTAAACTGGGCGCTGCACCACTCTTTTCTGCATCTTGTCGTGCTCCTGCGCAGATCCATCCTTGTCGGGACTAGAGCTTGTCGGCGAAGCCCCCTGCTTGTCGCTGGATGCACCTGCCATGGTTGTCGGCTCATCATCTGCCTCTCTCTCCTCCACTAACGCAGCACTAACCACTTGATTGGTTGCTGCTAAATATAGCAGCAACTTCTCTTGCGGCTTAGGTGCGACAAGTGTTGGAGTGGAGGACAGGTATCTCTTCAAGTCCTGCAGCGCAGCCTCCACCTCTGGAGTCCATTTCATTGGACCTGCCTTTTTCAAAATTTTGAAAAATGGCAGGGCGCGCTCAGCAGATCTAGAGATAAACCTGCTGAGAGCAGCCACGCAACTGGCAAGCCTTCGTACATCCTTGACGCGCTTTGGTGCTTCGATCTGCTCAATGGCCCTGATCTTGTCGGGATTGGCTTCAATTCCCCGCTGAGCCACGAAGAACCCGAGAAGCTTGCCGGAAGGGACTCCAAACACGCACTTCTCGGGGTAAAGCTTGAGGTTGATCTTGCGCAGATTTGCAAATGTCTCGTCTAAATCTTGAATTAGGGTCGCCCTGTTCTTGCTCTTGACCACTATGTCATCCATGTAGGCTTCCACATTTCTGTGCATCTGCGGTTCAAAAGCGTGGTGGACTACCCTTGCGAATGTTGAACCAGCATTCTTCAAACCGAAGGGCATCCGCACGAAGCAGTACGTGCCACACGGGGTGATAAATGCGGTTTTCTCTTCATCTTCTTCTGCCATGAAGATCTGATGGTATCCTGAGTATGCATCAAGAAATGAAAGCAAATCACATCCGGCTGTGGAGTCCACAATCTGGTCAATACGCGGCAAGGGAAATGGGTCTTCGGGACAAGCTTTATTAACATCAGTGAAGTCAATACAAAGTCTCCATTTCCCGTTAGCCTTGCGCACAACAACAGGATTGGCCAACCACGTGGGATGGAGCACTCCTCTGACAAGGCCTGTTGCTTCCAACTTCTTGATCTCTTCTGCTATGAATTCTTGGCGCTCCACTGCCTGCTTCCTGACTCTCTGCTTGACGGGCCGCGCATGAGGACAGACGACAAGGTGGTGCTCAATTACTTTCCTGGGAACGCCGGGGATATCAGACGGTTGCCATGCAAACACGTCGACATTCGCCCGCAGGAAAGCAACGAGCGCGCTTTCCTATTTGGGGTCAAGAGTGGCACTGATGGTGAAGGTACGGCCAGCACCATCCTCCTTGGCGGACACCTTCTTGGTGTCAGGTGGAGCTGCCATTGCCTTCTTACACTTGCGGGTGGAGCTCGATGGTGCGTCCTCGACGGTAGCGCAGCACTCCGAAGAGGTGCGCTTGCCGGAGTGGGCATCAAAGCTCTTGCCGGACTTGGTCTTCTTCTTCCCCCCGGGAGCTCCAGCGGCAAGGGTCTTGTGTTCTGCTGCGGCTGCTGCTTCCCGGTAGATCCTGTAGGCGCAGATAAGAGCATCCTTCTTGTCGCCAGGGACAGAGATGACGCTTATTGGGCCTGGCATTTTCAGTACGTTGTACGCATA